>NW_027105539.1:236678-238098 GCF_000696795.3 Halyomorpha halys
TTGTTGTACAGACCGAAATGGATTGTAAAAGGAAACTGTAGGGGGGAAAAAAATTGTGTATTATATCTTATTATTGTATCTCTTTTTTTTCTGATTATACCATGTATGTGTAATTTATATATGTCCGATTACGGATTGATAAGTATGCTGTGTGAGATAGCAACGTAATGTACTTAGGCAGCATAGATAAATAAAGTATTTCTCATGTACACTAACTTGCTAGTGCTATACCACGACAAGTCGTTTTCTTTTAATTATTTATATACAGTTTGTTAATTATGATGTGAGAAAAACAATAGTAAAAGTTATTTTGTTTTCATCAAACTTAATTTTCGCCAAAAAATAATAAATTTTAAATTATTGAGTGTATTATCTTTAAATTGTAGAATATGCATTTAATTCACTACTAATAGCAGATAAAGCTGTTATTGTTGACCAAAATTTTGCTTTAAAGAGCTGAATATTTCATAACTCCAGTTTCGACTTACACCACCTTTTCACGCAACGACTCATATAAACTGAACAAGAAATGCATTATATTAATTAACAAGATATGATTTTTTTTTCTTTTCTATCTTCATTAAACAATTATAATTTAAGCTACTGAACACACGGTACACGGCCTCTCCAATCTCCTCATCCAACTGAGAAGAGCCGAAGGTTACCTGGCTACTTGGCGGAAATTAGTGAAGCCGGTCTCTTTGGACACAAAGGCACTACCTCGACCTTTTTTGCTAATCTCTTTGTGGACTCCGTTCGCTCCTTCCGCTTCGAACATTCTTCACAAAGAACGGAGATTAATTGGAAATGCTTGGAAAATTGAAAGGGCTCTTGCTTGTCGATCCTGTGTGTAGGAAAGTTTATTTGTTCCACCATTTTATAGTTAATGAGAGATATTTTATGGTGCTATACAAGCGATTTATGGGTTATAAAATAATGGAACATGGCGAATTTATTTTTTTTTGTATCTTAGTTAGCTCGTAAACTCCCATCATGAAAAGTTGAATTATATATCAAAAAAAATAATAACTCCTCATTCCATTGGAAAATATCTAATATAACTACTCTTATTAAAAATACCACTTTTTTTTAAAAATCTGCGGGACAGAATTCGATATAAATCCGAAGGCTGCAATAAAATACCTACCTAAAGATTATAAAAAGAAATTTAATAACTGATATTGCATAGAATATTAATTTTAATGGTGAACGCAGAAAAGACTTTAGGAAGCTACAAAACCTAGAAATGTAGCTTGTTCTTTTTAATATTTTTGAATTAATTGAATTTGAATGGATATGTAAAATTTCGGTGCTTAATAATGATCGAATCAATGAAAAATTAATCCTGTTTATACTCAACTATTTTCCAAGCAGGATTGGATTTTAAAAATTAATATGTTTATTTACCATTATTTATATT
>NW_027105539.1:238633-258883 GCF_000696795.3 Halyomorpha halys
GAAATTTAATTCTTGGTCGTGTAAATATTTGGTGAAGGAGAGAAGCTGGAACCCGCTTGCGGCAATAACGACTTACCAAAGCTCTAGCGAACCCATATAATACTTTATTTTACAATGTAAAATAATTTTTTTTTCATATTTAGATATGAGAAATAACTGAACCACTAGCACCAATATTAACAGGTGCTGTGAAACGTAAAGAACCCGTGAACACTTGGAATAGTCACGATTATTTAAATTTAATGAACTAAGTTTCCCGTTGTTTGAAAGGAGGGGGAACTGAATCGCGTAATTGAATGTTTCTGTTTCAGAAGTGGTCTACAAATTAAGAAAACTCTGTTACAACTTTCACTTGTTTGAGCGATGTTTCCTGGAACCACATTAGACTGCTGGATTTCCTTCACTTATATTTTAATCTTAATCTCAAAGTTATTTATTAGAAAAAATCAAGTCAGAACTCTTAGCTTATCCTTTTCCCAATTATACAAAATATTTTCTTTGGCGACGGAATGTTTCTATTAGTTAAACATTTTCTGTAAGTTGCGCGAAAATGCTAGATATGAGTAGGTATTTACTGTCACTGTATTGTTATCAACATCACGTTATTATCAATGAAAACCGACTTATTTAATCTGTTTTCTTTGACTGTTATATCAGCTGTTGAGAATTATAGTGTTGTACCTAAAAATCGATTTACGTGTTATAACAACCAAATAATCCTAGCATGGAATGACTCCTTTTTCAAGTGTACAAGGGTCAAAAGTTTGTTTCAGAAACATTCCAACTGCGGAGTAAAAAAGTGTACAAACGCTAATTGTAGGATTCCAAAAATTAATTTTTTCCAGAATTAATTAAAAAAAAATCTAAAGGATCTGAATCCATCAAAGGGTAAAACATAGACTATAACTATGATAAAATGATTTTGATTCTTAACCAGAGTGCGCCGTAAAAGAGGAATAAATAAAAATTGATTTTTGTTTTGGGAAACGGTGCAAGTCAATTAGTAGAACCTCTTTGTAAACTGACCAGAAGTTAAAAATACAAGTGAATTCGTTATAATTGTAACACTGTTATGGTGTATTTCGAATTATTTTCACATGCTCAAGCGTTTTTGTCTTGCATTCGATATTGTCTAACTTACTCTAGAGATTTGACAATATCTCAGACTAAAAAATTTCTGTATTGACTTGTATTTCAGATGAACTATAATTACCTAATGGATTAAACTAATTTTGTGTTTTGTCTTTAGTTAATCACAGTAATAAGTTGAACTCGGTTCTAAGCCTAACCCCACCAAGCATCCTTTAAAAAATGTTTAAATCTGACGATATGTGGTTATCTCATTCAAACCCTCAGATATAACCTAATTTATTTTATTAAAATAATTCGGTTGTTATATGAATTATTAATTTTACTGGATATATCTGAACATGAATTATTTGTTTAATTATAATTTTTTTTAAGGTTTGTGGGTTTTCCATAAATTTATTTTTATCATTGCTTCTTTCCTTTGGGGTCATCATTGATTACCTCAGTTTTAAACCTAACATTAATTTTAGAAACAATATTAAGTCTCTGTTCATTATAATACATACTATTGGTACTGAGATGAATCGGTTTACAACATTTATAAAAATATGTCAAACCAGATATTTTTAGTCAGTGAAAATTATTTTTGATTGCTTTTTAGTATCTATTTTTTTTTTAAAGATGTTGAATATTAAAATGTATTTGACAATAAAGAAAACATCAAGAGACTTATCTTTTTCAATATCTTTTTTAGCCACCTCTTTGAGGAATGCCTGTACTTCACATAACACTTTAAAAATAGTTTTGGATTAACCTTTACTATTCTAACAATCCTTAAGGATGATAATAAAACATTTTTAATAGGCTTTGTTTAAAAAAAAAATTTTTTTGACACAAAACATAATAACAAACAACAAATACATTAAACAAAAATTTATGACAATCAACCAAGGACGAAGAAATATCCATCATACTTAAGGCCAAAAATGAGGACAGGTTTAGTTGAGCGAAATTCCCTTATATCTAGTCCAAAGTTATCAACTCTCACATACTCAGAAATTTCGACTAGGGAAGGGATTTATAATTGAAACTGATAGCTACTTCTCAGTCACAACTAGAATTCTGTGAATACACTTCTTCGAGAAGAAGCAACATATCTACATAGATTTATGAGGCATGTAGTTAAATAGAAAATAACAGAAAGTAAAAGAAAAATGCCAGAAAATCTAGAAAAACTATTTGCAACTGAACTTTGCACCACCAATAGAAACCTCACCACCAATACCTCCTCCCTCTCAGCACTATCGCGCCTTTTACTACAACTGGTGTGCCACTCTGAGCAACACGAAACTTTTAACGTCACTAGAACAACGTTCTACAGTACTTAAAATTTCTTCAGATTATTTTTAAATGATGTGTTGCCTTTGTACTTTTATCTGTAATAGTCATCCCATATACTTATATCATTTTAAAATTAAGTAATAACTGAATGTTGTTGCGATAGTATCCCCTCTTTATACATTGAGCACGGACCAGGGATATCAGAAGTTGGCCATTAAACCTGTAGAGGCAACGGCTACTAGGATGTAACTACACCATTAGCTTCTAACTTGTGCCTTTATCTCTTTGTCTTGGTTAATAGCACTGCGACATAGTGATCCTAGCTTCGACCTCGGGTTAGGCAAGGAGATTTTAATCCTTCCTATTTAGTTTTGAGTAAGTGCTATTACTAATTACATTAAAAATTAATTATATTACAATATGTTGATATTATTTTGTAACTATCTACTAAAAGGATTCGTTTCATCTTATAAAGGTAGTTGGGAAAGAAGTGTCCAACTTACATAGATGGTATTGCTATGACGAATTCACATTCGTGCAAGAAGATTAATGTAACTAAATTTTTGTCCACTTTTGGACTAGCCTATCAAAACTATTAACCTAAAGATCAAATCATTAAGAACAGGACACCATTGGACGATCTGTTGTTATCTTTCATTTCGCCTGGTGGAATATCTTGTCTCCGTAGTAGAGGAAATTTAATTCTTGGTCGTGTAAATATTTGGTGAAGGAGAGAAGCTGGAACCCGCTTGCGGCAATAACGACTTACCAAAGCTCTAGCGAACCCAGTCAATGCTCCCAACTCGTCTTCTAATAACCGTACATCTTCCTCCTTCAAATCATTTCCCTAACAGTTACTTTAATGCAAAGTAGCTACCCGTTATTTTATTCGCTTTAAATTATGAATATTTCGCAAAATAAATCCCAATTAAATAACAATAAGTAACCTTCACCTCAAAAGGGATTAATTATGTTTTCCATATTTTACTAACTGTACAAAAATATAAAAAATCAGTGCAGAGTTGGACATTACCTAAATAATTTTTGATTAGTTAATGTGACTAGATAAGAGCTTATTAGTTACGATATAAATGAAGTTAATTTTATTTTTGACAGTTCCGTTAGTTTTTACAGCTAAATCAGCTGCTAGTTGAAATGAAAAACTGATAACTTTTTTAGCTACGGATAATAGCTGCCACAGAAACTAAAACTAATTAACTTTATCATCAATTATCGAAAATAACTAATAACTAATGTCTCGATTTATTGGCAATTGCATATTTTGTTTCCATGCATTTCTTAAGCCTCTGATTAAAAACCCGCAGCTTTCTTTTGTTCCTTTTGAGCAATAATTGCAATAAACAATTTTTTTATCAATCGAAAATTTCAACTTTGAGATAAATGATGCACTTACCTTTTTGGATTTTTTAAAATAATTTATTTATTGTTGTTTGCAACTGTATAATATGGGACATTGATGTCCTGATGGATGACTTGATTTGGGGTAAAGTAAAGAGCATTAAGGATTTTGGACTGTAAGGATTGGATTCGGGAGAAATTTGATGGTTTGGTGGAGCCCCAAAGCTCAACCCCGTATGTCCAGGTAGGCCTTATATTAGTCATGCAGATCGATCTTTTGGAATAGATTGGAAGTTTAGACCGTTTGTCTTGTAAATGTTGTAATAGTCGGAATCGACTAGCATTTTCCTGTCGTTTCAGTCTTGTATGAGGATTCCATGCCATTCGTTTGTCCAGATGTAATCCTAAGTAAAGGATCTGTTCGACAGGAATTAGTGGGGTATTATTAAAGGATGGGGTACGACGAAAGGTAAATGTGATTTGGTGAGATTTTGAGAGATGTGGGATTAAAGGGTTTGGGATACAATGGAAGGATCATTTTTGTATTTTAAAAACAATAAATATTACCATTCGTAAGATATGTAATCAACAAACTAAACTTGAAACGGGAAACAAAAAAAATCTATCCTAAAAAAATTCTCCTTTCGGCCTAACCGTATATAATCAACTTTTGATTACAAGATATCAAGAATTAGAAGCTTCTTTCTTTACATTGCTCAAATTATTTTATTCCATTCAAAATGCTCTCGACAGCTCTAATTTACTAGCAATAGCAGTCGAATTAATTAATGCTGATAATATCTTGAAAGACAAGGAATGTCAGAATCAAATAACTTTTCTTTCTTCTATTATTATTTCTAAGCACCGAAAACTTTGGTATACTATGTTCGGATAACCCTTCGAAGCCATTAATGGATAACTCTTCAAAATTTTCCGGTGTTAAAAACAATTCCATCGTGCAATCATATCACGATTCTTTAACAACATTATGAATTCGCTTTAGCTAGATAGTATGCTGCATTAAACTGTGTGCTTGTTTTTGTCTAACGGTGTTTTGAATATGATAAAACAAACAGACAGAAATAATCGTTTTTAAACTTGCAGACTTTATTCTAAATATATTTTATCCTAAAATTATTCAAGCCATATATATTTCAAATGCGTTCCATCGTGTTTCTAAAACTGTTCATTCTGACTTCCCCTGGACTGACAAAAAAAATGTATCCTTAACTGACCCTACCTCCTCAGCCTGCAGTCACGAGGTAAGAAAGTTCAATGAAGGCCGCTGAGTCCTACTCCAAAAACAATTACAGAAATAGATGATGATTCAGTTTTAGTTGCTTTTTAATCTCAGAAGTTGCAAGGAAATCTGATTTTGAAAAACATAAAACTTATTTACGAAACAACTCAAACTGGAAGTTGTCTAAGCAGAAATAGAAAACCGAATTCAGGTGGTTTGCAATATGTTATACTGAAATGCAGGTTCGAAAGACATTTTCTGACCATCCAATTCATTAATGCAAACGAAAATACGGGAATAATTGTCGATTAGCTGGATCTCTTTTACAGTAGGAACTTAGCTCCAACATGAAATAATCTTTTACGCATGGAAATTTAATAATACAGTTGGGAAACGCTTGAAATAATGGAATAATTAAAAATTATAACGAATTAATAACAACAAAATATTCTATCAAACCATTTATTACATAATAAATAAACTACTTAGGTAGTTTTTATTTTATTTTTTATGATTGTTTATAATTTTTTTATTTTTGGTGACTGACTTGGTGACATAAAATTTAAAAAAAACGAAATAAAAAGGAGTTTAAAGGTGGGAAACGCTTGAAATAATGGAATAATTAAAAATTATAACGAATTAATAACAACAAAATATTCTATCAAACCATTTATTACATAATAAATAAACTACTTAGGTAGTTTTTATTTTATTTTTTATGATTGTTTATAATTTTTTTATTTTTGGTGACTGACTTGGTGACATAAAATTTAAAAAAAACGAAATAAAAAGGAGTTTAAAGGTGGGAAACGCTGGAAATAATGGGATAATTAAAAATTATAACGAATTAATACAGAGTTTCTAACTTTTTTCTCGGTAGTGAACAATTTTAATTTATAAATGAAAAGTATTAAATATTTTATTACTAAGACTTATTTTTATTCAATAATATTATTAGTCAAATAAAATTCATACTTTTGGAAAAAAAGTAATTTAGTTTAATTTGAGAGTACTTTATTACTGAAAAAAAATGTATTAAACGAAAAACCGAACAATGTTAAATAAGTAAAAAAAAAACTAAACTCATATAAATTCACTGCTACTCTCACTTTGATTTAAGTAAAAAAAAAAAAAAAAACAACTTTTCAACTTACCAAATTTTAATATAAGGGAAGTTTCATTTTGTCTAAGTTGACTATTGGGATCTTTCAGGAGCAAGCCCAAAAAACATTTTTAAATTAATGACTAAGTTAAGTGTTTTCATTCTCAAAAATTACATATGGTGAAGCTTTACGATTTCAACATACTTTTTTAAAAATAAAACTTCATTTTTTAAACAAAATATGAATTTCCGTTTTGTTTCAATTTATTTTAAAGCTAAAGAATTATTTATTACATTCATTTCAACTTGTAATATGAGTCACACGGAAAAGATGGGTAGAAAACCGAGGATTAATCGTAGGAGTCAATCTAATGCAATTTAACCTCGGTGATGATAGCTAGAGTGGCCGCTATGAGCTCACGGGGATATTGTGTTTCCTATCTCAATTTGTTTTTTATTACTGGAGACAATTTCAAAGGGAGTCTTCCGTTTCATATCCCAGCTTAACTGAAGAAATTGGTTCATCCTAAGTTTCTTTTTATTGAGATCCTTGAACAACTAATGAATTGAATCAAGCGTGCCAATATTATCAGTCTATTTCCACGATTAAATATATTTTTGAAGAATGCTCTCACTATTTACGAACAATTAGTAGAATAGGCCAGACCCCAAATATATCTTAGGCTCTCACAGATAAGCTAGCTAAAGTCACATTGGTCTAGTGAAATTAAAACCTATACCACTACTACCCATGAAAGTTCAGGGGTTCAGTACTTTGTAAGGAAGTACTAGATCAACGATTATGGAAGGAGATGATTATTATGAAAAATTAATATTTTTTCAACCAAGAATATATGATTTATGTACCCTGTCATTGTTTTCTTTAATGATTCAGACAATTTATTATGCGAAAAGTATTAAAAAAGGGCTTTTAAACCCAATAAATCCAATAAGCAATTAGGCTAAATTATTTCAGAGAATTTTTCATCATACAGTATCATTTATATCCTTGGAATCCACTATAAAAAAGCATTGTAGAGCGAAATTTTTACGAAAAAATTGGTTTATCTCCCTCAATATTTGAAGAACTTTATTTTTTTAAGTGATGGAAGAGATGACTAATTGTTCAAAATTACATAGTGTAAATGTATATTACTTTTAGGTATAAAAAACATGAATAACTGTACCATAATCACCACAATTTACGAAACCTATCATGTAGATATGCACACATACAAAACATTCCCAAACTGTGATTTAATATTGAGATATAATAAAATCGATTCACCTCTATGCTAATGTACGCTTCATAGTTCATTGCATAGGATTGGAGGAATATCAATCAGAGCCGTGCTTAACCTCCATCAGCTATTAGCTAATCACTGATTCGATTGTCAATATCAACGATGTTAGTACCGGACTGTTAGTATCGATCCGGAACATCATTAATTATTTGCTGTTGGGTAGACGTCCCATTCCTTTAAACCTTGTCAGTCAAATAATGTTTAAGTTGATTATGCTTTCTTTCTTTAAGCGTTAATAATAGCATTGTTTGTATTCAATTTCAGATAAAGGCATTAAGATTAATAGCAGTAGCTATAAATCGATAGTATTATCTACTTAAATCTTATTTTCTATCAATAATTTGTTTAGTTTACACTAATGTTTATGCTTAATGTCATAATTTGTCGAAATGTCAGTTTCCACATGCCCTTACCTCCATCAGTAATCACTCTAGTGATTCACACGTCGGTTAATCTGTCTTATAAATATTTGTTTGCCAACTGAATCTTCAGTACCATGGATAGAAATTGCATCCGACTCTGTACTTGGATTGTCTCCATTATCTCGCTGAGTTTATCTTGAATTCTGTTATTGCGTGCCAGGAGTTCTGCGGCATACAGCCCACTAGACTGTCTCGGTTTTTCGTTTCTCTGATCATCATGAATATATCCTCCTCTGGGGTCCACCGTCCTCCTCCGAATGCCTTCTTTAGTCTTTCTTTGATGACCCTCTGGGGGTTTCTTCATCTGCCTGAATCTTATTTAGGATACTTCTTTTTACTCGGCAGATTACCGCTGCTTTCAGTGCTTTTACATCCTCGCTGTCCAGTAGATCTTCCGACATCTTCGCCCCATTAGGCGATCGCCCCACTTTTAAAAAATGATTTAGTTCTCCGGTCTCTCCGGTGATTTTTTTTAGGTCTGAAACCGCCTTCCTCAGGTCCTGGGCGGTTACCGTACGGACCTTAATCCATTCGACTGTCGTGGCATGAAACTGCGCTAAATAGACGCGTGGCATTCTCTGAATCTCCTCCGGAGTTGGGTTCCCTGCTGCTAAAGTTTGATTGACTGCAGCGTGAGGTTGGTTGTTTTGGTTCATATTCTCCAGGTTCAGAACTGCTCTTCTCACTATTCAGTTATTGGTCATAATTCAAAGAGAATAATGAAAAAAAAATTATTTTAGACTGAAAATTACTCCGGTATCTAAAGTTCCTGGGTTTCGACACCAGTTAAGTATCGGCGAAAGTAAAATGTCTGGTTTTGGCAGCCAATCATTTATCACTGATTTTTGTTTAATTTAATTTCAAATGAAACTTACAGGAATTAAACACTTACCTAAATAGTATGAAACTTTTAGATGTATTATTAAAGGTATATTAACCGACATAGGGGAAAAATAAAAATAATTAACCTTGAAGAAATTGCTGATTGACAAAGAGACGGGTTTAATGGGGACAATGAATAATGGGAATAGAATAGAGTCCCAAAAGTCATAGCCCGGTTCCATCCAGTGCTACGGTTTTATGGCAAGGATATAAACAACAGAAGAGTGGGAGTGTGTCGTGACAAAATGAATTTATTTAAACTTCTTGCAATAATATTCGAATTGTAAGCTATTTTTTTTAATGAAGCATAAAAATATAATTTTTTACTGCCAAAAAAAAATTAATATAAAAGTAAGTTTCTATTTCTAGGCCTTATAATAAATATAAAGCTGACCTGCATTGAACACCTTTTGACTACAGTAAATAGAGAGGTTGCAAGAATTAATGACCTCGATAAATATCGGTAGATTGGAGGTTTGGCTGGCCTACCGCAGTGCGTGCGACCTCTCACCTCAACTTTACTGCTCTGTTTTATTTACCACATTTTATTTCAGATTATTGAATACAATAATCCTATTCTTTTATTGTCGTTTCCACTAAATGATCAGATACCGATAGCTTCCTAATCATGTGGAATCATTACTTTCTATAGTAGTTCAGAATTTTCTTAGAATTAGGAGTTATCTTAAATTCCTCTAATTTAAGCAGTATTATTAGTCTCACTAGAGAGAAGCGTATATAATTGTTATTATTTATTTTCTGTTTATACAAACATAATATTTTCCCTTCGAAACTGCAAAACACAATTTTAACAATGAGGTATTTATTTAAACATAGAATGGATTTTTCATAAGAATCCATTCTCATCATTCTCAATGGATTTTTACATAAGAATCCATTTAGAGAAATTAGTGTACACTTATTTCTTGGTGCAGCTAAATTACTTAAAAGTTCTCCAAATTAAATAAAACTGGCTTAATTTAATTGTAAGTTAATTTAGGTTGTCTTACTCCAGTTGGCTTTTTCTCTTTCCGTTTCCAGATTTGAATCACTTTCCTGATTAGGCACTTTGATAAATTGCTGTACCTTTCTAGGTGATCTAATAGCTACTAATACATTTTAGGCATTGTAAATCAGCAGTTGAGTAAACAAAACAAATTACCTAGGATTCTCCTATTTTAGAAAAAGTATAATGTTTAGACAGATAAAACAACTTTGAAAAAATAATTTAGTAGAAAATAACTTATCAATATATACGTAATTTATAAATTGCACAATGTATTTATATCGATACGCGTCTATAAACTATTATTTTATGAAACCAGCCCATAGGCACTTGTCATGGAGTGCTCAAAATGAAATGGGACATTGATTTTAAATAAATAAGAAATCGTTGACACAACTGTTGAATTATAGGATCGTATTCCAGACGTCGTAGCAAATTAAATTAGAAAACGGCACATGATGAGCTGAAATAACATCACTTGAATTAAATGATAGGATTTCCTACTAAGCAACTGATTAATTTATAAGAACCATTCTGAACTTCGGAAGTTTTCTTGAAAATTAAACAACGAAGAATAGTAAGTTGTGTTCCTAGGCACAGCTATCATAGATAGAAAATATTCTTTTATTTAATGTAATAAAAAAAAAATTAACTGTAATTTAAGGTTTGTTAAGGTGAATGAAAATCAATCAATAATTTGGGTTGGGCTGATTATTTTTTTACAGCTTTTATTGTTCAATATACAACCTATGTTAGATTTCATATAGTTGGTGCATAATTATAAATGATTTTTGTCAAATAATCATATACTTTATAATATAATAGACTGAATAAGGTAAGTCGGGATCCGGTGCAAAATTGTTTTGTTGAAAGAGCTACCACCTATGGTAATTTGAAGTAAGTTAGATATATCTATTTTAAAGTACTACAGGTAGTCCTCAAAAAAATAATAATAAATAAATATAAAATAATCTAAGCAAAAAACCCATTTATACACATATCCCCGGATATGAACTTATCCCTGTTTAACTTATGGTCATTGAAATCAGTAAAAAGTAAAATTATTTTTTATGTATCTCAAGAATAAATAACTAGCTCAACTTAGTTTATTTAATATTCCTAAATAGTATAATGGTAAAAAACAAACTTATCCCTGTAGCTCATCATGACGAATACCACGCCAACATGGACAATATTTCGTTAATGGCTGAACTAACATAGAATGCATTGACAGCGGGCATCTTTCTAAAAGAAAACTATGAACTATTACAATGAGGGTAAATTCAAGATCTTCAGTGGATCTAAAACCTTATAATTGAAATCGGACCAGCCTCTTCTAAAAAAAAAAAAAAAAACCCATGAAGAGTTAGGGGTTCAGTACTTTGTAAGAAAGTTCTATTTCTTCAACAGAGGTTGTGTAAGGAGGTGGTTTGTTTAAGACCACGCTCGACCACCAGACCTCCTTTTTAATTAAGAGTACTCACTTTGTAGAGGTTGAGCATGCCACATAAGCGCTCTTGAACGCACAGGATTGGCTCACGGTTAATGTAACTACATGATTCAAACCCTGGTAGAAAAGGTATTATCAACACCATACTCACTGAGCTACTCTTATCTACTGGGAAATTTACATATATGGGTATTTTTTTAAAGATAGGTAAATCATACGGCTCGTACATTTTAAGCCTCTGTGAGCATCAGTCATTATAAAAAAAAAGAAGAAATATTCTACTATTTTCGTTCTACTATGGAGGCTATATTTTACCTCTAAAATAGGTTTACAAGTAGTAAATGGCAAATTTAAAAATATTACTTTTTACTCCTTTTCCACATCCAACTTTCTTGGTGGGGAGCTTTAGAAGATATTTTTCGATCAAGAATTTATTGTTTTTTTCCAATTAAATAACTGATTCAGTCAGTTCCTTCACTTACCCTTCATCATTTTTAAAACCATAATTAATAGTTGTTCTGTGCGTTGTATCAGTGAAGGTACTATTCTATTTAGTGGGTATGAATTTTTGAAACTCAAAATTGTGTCTTTCTTTAATGTGATTTTAGGAAGTGAAATCTATACATTTTCATATATGTAACCCATATACACCTATATATTTTTTAATTGCAAAACGAGCTGGCTATCGTATGAATCCACAAGTGCAGGAAAGAAAGGAGTTACTGACCCAGACAAGACAGAGCGTGGAGTCCTCGCTGCCATAGCTACCTCCCTGCCACATCGATCCCATCCACACGCCGACTAATTATTTACTAACTGATCGTATATTCGTTCAATTTCTGTCATAGTCGGTGACATTTTTTTTATTTTCTAAGCTACTTAGATATCTTTAATAACTTCAACCTAAAACATTTTGACTTTTAAATTTTTTTAAAACTCATAAGTCGTTACTTCCGATAGCCTATAAGAAATTTAAATTATGAGTAAAGTTTATAGGACCATTATGTCTTTGCTAATTGCTCTCAAGGAAACAATCTCTTAACTCACTTCATGAAATTTTAGGAAAATTGAATTTTTTGTTTATTTATTTATTTATGGTTCTTCACTATTAAATAAATTACATTTTAGTTTGCTCTAAATACGGCAAGAAAGCCGTAGTTAGACTGTTATTTAGTGTTTTTTCAATGCTGAGTAAAAAGTATTACAGCACTTAATACTTTAATAAGAATTTAATTGTAATTAAATGTACACATACTCAGCAATTATGATTACTTTTATGATCGATTACATCAAACTTTAAAGTGATTTAGTTCTTTTGTGATTAATTATAACAAACATATAAATTGTAAGAAACATTTTAAGTAATTCATCTCGTACTTAAGTATTATGTAACTAAAAATTATGAGTAATTTGGTTATCTATTTGTGTTGTATCAAAATCAAATTTACATAGTAGCTTTATTTAAAGTTTAATTATTATTGTAATTTTATATCACGTGTAATACACATGCCATGGGATTAATTCATCAATATTACATATTACCACATAACCATATTGTTGTATTTTTTTAAATTTATTTAGTAGGTGTTTTGGTTTAATTTAGTTTAATATATTTTGAAATATAAATTTATTTCCTTTAATTAAAACTAAAAAACAGTGTTAATTTCTTGTACCTATACTAGAGTTACCTTGGGGGCATATTGCTAAACCAAAAATTATCATAATAAATGACAAAGGATATATTTACTTGCATTGAAAATATTAAAATGTACTCAAAGTACTAAATTATCAGTGCAACTGCTGTTATTCAACTTCTTTAAAAATATTAATTGCAAATATTTAAACATACTGGATTGGGTATAATTCTTTACACACAAGTCTACAGATTTTTTTTTATTGATTACTTTGCTTTTATTGAGCTTGAAATACATTGAATACCTATCGATCGGTATAGGGCCTTAACTAACAGAAAAAAAACAGGTGCTTGAGCGTGATCTTTAACAAATCACCTCCTTGTATAACCTTTGTTCTAAAAAACAGTACTTCCTTACATAGTACTGAATCCCTGACCCTTCATGGACTGTTTATATTATATCTATATTTATATATTATATCATAATCTTATATTTACTCACTTTTTTTGTACTATATTTGGTGGTATTGTAACCAAATTTATATTCGTGATTAATGGAATTGAGTTTCAGAAAATATGTTTTAACGGTCCCATTAATTATTTTTATCCTTTAATTGTCTGTGTTTGTCGTTTAAAGAGAGTTAAATCCAAAAACACAGTTTTAAGAAAATTAGAATTGAAAAATTTTGGGCTTTTGTATAGTGTCAGTTATTTTTTTTAGTTTACTAATTGCCTTAAACTGTAGTAAAGTTTAAAGTTTAAACAAGTGAAACTTCTGTGCACTTAATAAACTGTATAAAAGTGACTTCTATTAAGTTTCTAGTGACTTCTGAAAGTTTCTAATCCTTTTTTTCATAGCTATGGAGAGATATAATATCTAAATTGATTCCTTTCAAATTTATAATATAATTTCTTAGTTTATTTATTCTTTATGTAATAACTTATTTATTTTAATTTTTGTATAGGCTTCAAATTCTGTTAAACGAAATATAACAGAATAGAATCTGAAATAAAAATAAAGAGTTTAAATCAAACATAATTAAATGTTAAATAATAATTAAAGGCATTAATTTTCCATTTCTGTTACTAAGGAATTCAAAAATATTGTAATTTATTTGGTTAAGCAAGAAAGGTCGATTTACTGATGATTTTTAGAACTATTGTCATTATGAAGTTCAATTTTGACGTAATATTTAAGTATCTTCAGAGTGGAAAATTATGAACGGGGTGTGTTAATTTTATTTCTGTTCTGCTGTATGTACAGAAAAGGGTAAGCACAAGTTAAATGGATAATACGCTTATAAGTGAAGACCTTACCCTTACGCTGTCTTTTTTAAAGGTCACAGTTGTAATTTTAAAGCTTGAGAGATTTGTAAAAATACGTTTATGAAACGTTATGTCGATTATAAACGGCCATTATCCATGAATGGACTCCGATTTTTACCTCTACTTAACAGTTCGATGCAAAGTGAATGGCCATACTTTGGAATTAAACATTATGTTGCAATACTCCTGGTTTACAATTCATCCTAATACTGTTTAATTATTTTCAAACTAGTACATGGACATTTTTTTAATTACATTATTTAGCAACTCAATTTATATACATAAAATAAACGAAAGTTACTCCTAAACGGCGTTCAGTAAGCAAACAATTTCTGTATGAATCCTGGTCTAGTAATGACACATTAATTTACAATTACTTCTTAAATTCTAAAATATAATTAATTATTTGCTAGCATTTGAGAGATTGTCATTGTTCTAGCATTTAAGATTTTATTAATTCATATCTTATGCGGTTAAATACATTTTTAATGTTTTAAAAAATCATCTTTTAAATCCGTTTACTTGATTAGATAATTTGTTACAGTAATCTCCATACAGCAATCTGGTATATTTTGACTCGACTTCGAATAATCATATTTAACTAACCAATCGCATGATATGATCAGAATACATTACTTGTTAGAATCAACTAACGATTTTTCTTCAGATTCTGGACTTCTATTTCTTAAGGCTTGGGCACTTTCGAATGGATTATTAAACTCAATGTAGGTCACAACTGATAGCTCTCAGAAAATGTTTGTATTTATATTTTTATTTTCTATTTTCAAAATTCAAGACAGTTATGAGCGCTGTATTTTGTTAAAATTAAATGAAGGGGAGTTATTTTCCCCCCTTTTCAAACTTACTCTTTTTCATTGGTCCCAGTTGCGAGAAAGTTATTCCTTAAAAAAGTTATTTCTTGCCCTTTTATTTATTGACTTTATGAAGGTAATATAAATAAGGAACTATAATTGGTTTATAAGTAAACTGAAAACAAGAGTATATTTAATTAATAATTTTTATTTACTAATTTTTCATTGATAAATTCGTAGCTGATATTACATCTTGCAGAGGCATTCATAGTTTTTTTTTTTCTCATTATCGCATGCGTTGGAGTATGTTCATTTCAGACCAACACCAGACTACAGCTGTGGCTTGGCGGTCAAATTGAGTCCATCGGAGACCTACCTACCTGTTGCTGGTGGTGACAGCCATCACCCTTCTGAGTGTCGCGTACTGTCAATAATTAACGGGGTTTGTTCCTCGCTATTTGGCACATTTTGAAGGTGTATCCTGTCTTCTAGCATGTCGATCTCTCATATAACATTCCTAAGATAATGAATGCATGAATTTTATATGAGCAAAGCATTGTTGCAATGCTCGCTTAAACTTCATACTTCTTGGCCCCTCAATATAAGCTCTGCTCTAATAGCTTGTTTAGATCAAAGATATACTAATTTTATGCGTTTTCAATAAAAAATACATTTATCTCTTTGCGAAATTGAGTTAATAATATCAATTTCTTTCGTCTTCAATTTTATAATTAGGATACGTCTAGATTAGTTTAGTTTATTTTTTAACTTATCTTTCTTGTTAAAGCAAAAATATGAGTTTTTTATATTTGGTTAAAAATTATAATAGAATAGCATTAGAAGGTATACAATGAAACAATTACTGAAGGTTCAAAGCAATAATAGAGTTAAACTATGTTTCGTGTCGATAAAATTTCTTATAATAATAATAATAATAATAAATTAAATAATATAGGTGAAAAAGAATCGCCCTATTTTAAGCCCGACCGAACCTGAAAATTACCGAATTAATGATTTCCGTTTTGAAATTTACTAAACTTTTACGTTATCTATATGCTTACTAGTTTGGCTAACTTCTTTGGTAAATATAGAGAATATTATTCAAAATTATTTCAAAAATTAAAATTTTCTATTCATTCTGGGATGGCGCTCCCTTCTGGAATAGCTTTGATAAAATATTAAAAATTAATTTAAATGAATAATAAATATATAATTATATTTAATCTCAGTATTAATCCCTTTAGCAAGGATGAAGCTTGCCTGATTGGAAGGAAGCCGCAGGTATCACGGTTCACAGAAGACGTATCTCATTATCAGATCCCCTCTCTTGTACTTTGCCCTTACCGAGTATCTTGTAACACAAAGCTCTCAGTTCCTAAATTAACAGAACTATGTGTGTTTGTCAGTAGCTCTTAATATCGTAATGAAAAGTTCACTTTTTAAAATACCTGACGTGTGTTCAACCTGAAATTTCCGCCAGATTTTGATTATTCAATCTTCTTGCAAGCATCATTAACATAAGATACCATGGGTAATGTTTGTGTTAATTTTTAATTGTGTTCTTATTTAATTTGTTGTAACGATAGTTGAACATCGCTAATTTAGTTTTTTGTTTTATTTTTAACTGAATTTAGTTATTTTATCAATCCATAAATCGTACTTGTTAAAATAAATAACCCTACTAGGATATTACAGTTCTTGTAAAAATAGGGAATAACGTTTTAGTTGATACCCTCTCTCAATTCCGTTGTAATTCTTGTTCATATTTAAACTAAGGATTAAGTTCATTACTTTCTCTTTTTAGACCTTTTTATTATAGTTAACTGTAGCATATTTTTTAGAAGTTTTGGGTTATACATAAAGGTACTCTGAGGAGTATTAACAAGCCCAGTAAACTTATTTACACATTACTGTAAGAAGCTGCATTAATACTAAAGATATATTATATGATTAATATTTATAATAATGATAAAAATAATAATAAAGGCCTAGCGAATCCGAAGGTTCGATGCCGATTCAAGTAATCGTTCTCTACCTACACGGTTCCAGCGACGCCTCTCGAAACTTATTCTACTAAATCATTAACACCATCCTCCCAACTATGTTTCGGTCAACTCCTCGGACGTTTACCCCTCGGTTCAGTGTTTATTAAGATTTTAGGGATCTACAATCTTACACGGCCATCTTATACGCCGCAATGCTTTAACTTGAATTATACTCGTATTTACCGGAAGTAGTTACCCTAATTCAGCGTTATGTTGCCTTCTAAATTCTCCAGTTAAATCATAATTTTTCGGTCTGAATATTTTACGTAATACTTTATTTTTGAAAATCTTAAAGCACTATTCATACCTTAGTGTAAGAGGCCATGTCTTGCATCCATAAAGATCAGTGGGAAGTGTATTTTCTAATTTTTAAGGTTTTGGATGGAAGTCGCGAACTAAGTAGTTCAGAAATTGAAAAATAACAAGCATTTCCCACCTTTAACCTAACTTTTATTTCCTCATCAGTTTCGTTTTTCTAGTTACCGTCGAACCTTAAATACTTAGTATAGAAATACTTAAACCTAACTACCTATTCAAACGTATTTCCTCCTATATCTATATACTGCAATTTTTCGCATCTCTACTGCTAACCATTATTAGTATTACGGATATTTTTTTATCCGTACTTACTTCAAGACCTAGTTCCTTACTGAAGTTTATTAACGCGGTTGTATTTAGTTCCCTTGTCCTCACCCACATCATCAGCATACTTAAGTACCATTTTACCGCCCAAAGTTAAACCCTTTTCGTGGTTCATCGCACTTTTAATGATGTATGCTAGTGCTAGATTAAATAACATAGGTGATAAGAAATCGCCTTGTTTATCCGAAACCCTACCGAACCTCGTATTTATCAGAATAGAGATTACCGATTCATGCCTAGTTAAATGTTTCCGTCATGCTCATCTGTACGAGATTCACTAACTTCTTTGGTATTCCCTGCTCAATCTGAATATTATACAGCTTCTGGTGGTTAAAAGAATCGTAAGCCTTTTGGAAATCTATATGAAGCTGATGAACTATCCCGAGGTATTCCAACTTATTGGTTATGGTATTTTCATCTCTTACTAGGGGCGGAATTTCCACTACCATTATACATTTATCTTATATTAACCTCGATTTTGTTATTTTCTATTTTTATTATTTTATTTTATTCTCTTTTTTATTCCTGAGGAATGTGAGGAGTTTCATTCTATGAGGCCCGGAAGTAAGTAACGTTGTTCTCGTTTGGATTATTGATGGTTTTGAGGGAGCCGCTAAGTTTCTTTGCTCTTTTCTTTCTTCGCACATTTTAAGATACTTTTCATCGAACCAGAATATGTTATTATTAATTTCCCTTTTATCGAAACATAAATTACTGACCTCTTAGTTATTATCTCTGATTCCTATCCATAACTTCTCAATGTCTTGGCGATCCTCATCTAAAGACTCTAAGACTTAAAATATTTATTATTACATTATAAATTTGTATATTGTATAATATATAGTAAATTAATAATATACTAACATATTATTAATTTTTTATTAAGATGTTGATGTGAAAATGAACTTCTTATAGAATACTATCAATGTTTTACATTTCATTCTAAAACGTTTCAGGTTACCCCATCTTCCAATAGTAATTTTCTTATTGTTAGATATTTCGTTTTAAAATTTTTTTCTTATTATAAATTGTTTAAACAATATGCACTGTAAATGATATTCATAATTTTTAATTATGTAACCATAAGACGTTATTTCGAAAAAGGAATAGATGTACTTAAATGCTTGAGGTGATTGAAGTACAGAAAGTATTGGGAAAAATGGTGGGAAAAAAATGAAAAATGAATGCACATAATTTTTTTTATTTGTTTATTTTTTGAATATAATTTATTGGAAATTTGATTGTTTGATGTTTTAAAAAAAGGATATTTTCTTTTACAAAAGTCAGTTATTAATTTTTTTTTTGATGAGGTTTCTGCCGAAATGTTTCTTCTCTCAGGAGTTGTAAGAGAAGGACTTGCTGCCACAGTATATCATTCTCTGTTGCTCACTTCTGGCAGTAATTGAAATGATCTTTAATTAATATTTTTGTACGCCATTTTGGATCACTGGAGTGTTTAGACTATTCAAGTTCGGGTTACCGAGATTAAGTTGGGAAACCTGAAACGTTGTACAGCGAATACAGAATATTGATAATATTCTAAAGTAATTTTATTTTTCACCTCAACAACTTAGTATAAAAAGAACAAATAACTTCCTAGAAAATAAAATCAATAATATATTATTATTACTTTAAACCAGGTTCATCAAAATCTTAGGAGCAGTTTTGGTGCTACAGTTTACAGAAAAATACGATTTTCGTTATTAGGTAAGTACTAGCCGATATTTGGGCACAGCACACAACAGAAATCATAAGCAAATCCAGTCCACACACCCCTGATATAATTTTGAGAAAGGCACGCAGATAGACTGACGATCATTTTTTTAACTTGATGTCAAGAAAAATAATAACCAACGATATAAAACTATATAACAAATATCACGAATTCAATACTTAAGTATACTACTCAACACAAGGTACAGGAAAAAAATATTAATGGGATCTGAAATTGGGAAGAGCTAGAAGTTAAGCCATTATAAGATATAGCAATGTTCATAAATACGATAAAGATTATATAAATCCGCTGTACACTCAGAATTTAGAAGACAGCTTATTCTCTGTTCCACTAAACCAATTGCGAAATACTATCGATTACCAATTACTTCTGTTAAATCGGATTATAGATAAGGTTTTATAAGAACGAATATTTCCGATTGACAAATAGATACTGGACAGAGAATATCATGGTATCAATGCTGACAAACAGCTCTCGTGTCCTGATCCGATTACAGGGGAACACAATCAGTGAGACACTACACAACTGTTAGAGGCCTGTACATTTGTGTAGGGTCGTGTACAACCAGTCACATTAGTCTGACACAAAGAGCAAGATAACAATAGATGAATACAAAAAAAAAATAATAAAAAGAGACTGAAAATACGGACAAAAAATACAAGTAAATAATTGTACAGAATGAAAATAATTAAAAATAAAGTGATGAAAGAAGTGGGAAATAAAACGTTCATATAGGTAATTAAATATGTAAGTAGAATAACATAATCAAGGAAATAAATATTTTAAAGTTATATAATGCAAAGAAACAAAGAAATATGAATATTTTAATTTAATAATAATTAAAAAATTAAAGTTATGAACAAAAATATATATGTGACTAACGAAATATATTAGTATAGTATAATACTAGGATAAAGAAAAA
>NW_027105539.1:259716-259995 GCF_000696795.3 Halyomorpha halys
ACTAATCAGTTTAGTGCATATTAGGATAATTTCAATAAATTAAAAATAAAGTGCTAATAAACATTCATATGTTCCAGATGAAATTTCAGATTACCATCTTATGAATAAAAAAAATTAACAAAAAAATATTAATTTATTTATATTCTTTAAACTATTAATTACTTGTGAAATTATTTTCTCAAATATTCCTTCATTCCTAACAATTGCCAACTATCGCTGATGTTTCAGATTCTAACTCATGTCCAGGATATCATTAAAATGCTTTTTAATTTGCTCTTG
>NW_027105539.1:260045-270947 GCF_000696795.3 Halyomorpha halys
TATTGTTTCCGAAATATTATGGGCAATATATATGATTATTCAAAAGAACAAGTTGATGAATAATAATCATAGAATAATGAGTGTTATTATTATTTAAAGAGATATAATAACTAACTTTATTCATAAGCGAATTCTAGGAAGAACTGAGTGTATAACAAGAATTGTCTAATTAATAGTTCTTAATATTTTTAGGTAATATTCGGATATCAGAGAAAAAAAATGTGTAGATCCTGAAACTCCCCACTTGCAATAAAATCCAAAATCAATTGTTATTTCTTAAGAAGATTTTCATGTTTTCTAAATATGAATAGCTTCTCCTCTATTGAGAGCTTTAGCAGAGTAAGATATAGAGCGCTATATACGGGCATGTATTGTAAAGAGTGAAGAAACCCCTCTAGTGCAAGGTCTGCAATACCATATTTACAAAAGGTCTCGAGGTAACTGCGGCTTCAACCTCCGAGGAGGATTATAGGGGTAGTTGGGTGAGCTGAATAGAAATTGTAAAAGAGGTTATGGTTCGGTATTATTCAAACAAAGTAGTTCCCTAACTAGTAAACAAAGTGTAATTCCCTGTAAAATATTTTTTTTATACAATTGAATATGTTATTTGTATGCATTTTTAAACAGCTGATAGGTTTATTACTAATCAGTTTAGTGCATATAAGGATAATTTCAATAAATTAAAAATAAAGTACTAATAAACATTAATATATAATGTTCCATATAAAATTTCAGATTACTATCTTAGGAATAAAAAAAACAATAAAAAAACAATAGTAACTTCTTTATATTCTTTTAACAATTAATTAAATTATTTTCTTTAATATTGTTCCATTCCTAACAATTGCCTACTATCACTGATGTTTCAGATTCTAACTCATGTCCAGGATATCATTAAAATGCTTTTTAATTTGCTCTTGAGCCTTTATTATGATTTTGTGACAATATAATGTGATAATACAAAAGTTAATCCGAAAGTAATTTCTGAAGATGCGGGTCATAATCGTAGAAATTTCCCACTTATTGACTGTACGATTTTTTTTAATCGAACTATACTAATGTTTTATGTGAAAAACTTATTTAATGTTGTGATTTGTATAAAAAAAAAAAAAATTGTATGTATTTTTTTACCAATATAACCGAAAGTGGAGTTTCTGCTTCAGTTTAGATTGCAATAGCGAACAATCCTATTAACTTAAGCCCTTTGGGCCTGGTCTTTTTGGGTTCTATTTTACTTTGAAGAAGAGTAAGTCTATATCTGGGGTCATACAAGAAATAACCATCAAATTTACGTGATATTTATTCCAATTAAGAAAATTGTTAATAACATTTGATTCCTACTCACAGCAAGAGTGTTGCATAACTTTACTCTTTTTCAAGGCCAAAATGGAGTCAAAAAGACCACATCCTCGAAAGGAAGATTTATATTGACCTTAATAGGAACATCTACTATTTTAATCTTAACTGGAACAGAAGGCAGCCATTGATTTGTTCTTACCCTTCTACTACCCCTCTACCACGCCCCAGGAAGGCACGAAGACCCGCCTTTTTGGCTTCACTTTTTCCGCTAGCTCACCCACTTCATTATACTCCTTCCTCCATGCTTTGCAGATATAACTGAATGTTGCTTAGTATCTGTTTATTCTTATTGTTTATGAAAACAATGAATTTCCATGAGCCAACAAAGTGAAGTTATCGACATATTCATATCAAAATACACTTCTTATCTGACTATGAAATATCGTTTTGATTAACTGAGATATTGAATTCAATGCTTATTTTCGATTTGACCCTGTTTTCAGTTAGATGTGCTTTATATATTGGCGCGACTTTATACTTTAAAAACTTTATCAATTTGCAATCAAAAACAACGCAACACACAAGTTTCAATTGCTGTAATAAACCTGGAGGGCTAATATTAATCTACTCCAGGAATTTAATTTGCTTCCAATTCATTCGGAAATATTTGTCAATTAATTCCGAATTTAATTATTTGTACTTCCAGGAATTTAATCCAGCCTATATTGGTTCAGATTCATTGCTGCAAGCACACATCATTAAACCACATATCCCTCTGGTATTAATTTATCTTGTTAATTATGCAGTACTCTATTATTGCATTTCATAAGCTATTTTGATTCAAAATGTGCTTGAATGTTTTGTTTTGTGTGGTGAGGTGATTCGCATGCAGATAGTGCACTGTAGTTGAATGGGTATTAATCATAGGAGTGATTTACATGTAACATGACTACCCTGAGATTATATCGTATTTGTCTTGGTGCAAATGCAGTGGTGTGGGTTGGTTAGCATACCATGTTGGTTTCTCACACCTTGCTAGTTTGCTATTCCGTTTACCTTGTAACCTGTATTTCAGATATAGGACCAAAATCTGATTGCCCTCTTAAATTTTAATCATATTTTTTAAAAAAAAATTAGTCATATAATTCAGGTTCTATGACTGGAATATTTTTAATACTAACCAAATTTTCATTATTCAGAATTCATGAATTAAATCACAAACTTTTGAGACTATTGCCCCATCCTGAGATGCACTACAATATAAATGACATTGGTCTAATTTCGTAATAGCTGAACCGCCAATTCTTCGCTATTGCTAAATTTTAGTATTTAAATTATGTACATTGAATGAACACAATTGAAAGTTTGATATAAATTTAGTTGAATCTAAACTTTTACGTAGATATTAATATTTTTTGTCGAATATTCACTATGTTTCTGCTAATACTTGTCCGATTTACGAAATTTTTGTTTTGCTTAGATATTTCAATAGCTATGAACATTTCGAGGACATGCAAAAAATATTTAACAAAACAGCGTGTAAATTTCTAAAGCTCTTCTGGTGATCAACCTATCTGGTGATAAACAGACATTAATCTTCTATTCATATAGATGTGTGATATCGAATATTCGCAATTTCTTCGTTAATGATTATCCGAATAAGGTAATTTTTTATCTTTTATTGATGTAGCTAACGGAACTTAGAAATAACAGGATATTTAAGAAAAACTAACTGTTCCGCCACGGTCCTGTCCATTGTGATACTGTATTCTACTTTATTCTTGAGAGCAGGGCCATGACGGACGTGGGTATGACATTTTTAAGAATGTTTTCAGCTTTTCTTCCATTCCAAAGTTCACACAACTTGTGGTCAGTGGCAAGAGAAGTATGTTGTTTACCATTCTGCCATTAAGTTAGTAGAGAATTTTTTAAAGCACGATTTGGCAAGTTTGATAGCTTCAATAAGCGTCTATATCCCGTAAATAATTTTGTTAAGTTTTTTTCTTTATTTGTTATTTTTCCTATCAATAAATCAGGTATTATTTGAATGAGCAGTAAATTTTAATTATTGTGTTCACGAGCATCTTCATATTGTTTTCCAATTTCAGTGCAGTGGAGTAATTTCATATTTCTGAATAATATCCATGAATGAAATGAAAAATATCCATTTCCTTGAGAATGTCAAATAAATTGATTTTATTCTTTTAATCCCAAGATTTTTGAAATGGCTATAAATTTAGCTCAGAAAATTCATTATCAGGTCTCAAAAAAAAAAAAAAAATGATAATAATAAAATGTTGTTTAATTTTTTTCAAAGATTTATCTCACTCTTTTTTCTTGTATTATTTAATTAAAACGATCCCACAAATTTTCAACAATTCGATATCAATAAATTGAGGTAAAAAAAATGAGATGATTTGTCTTATTTTTTGCTCAGAAAAAAATAAGTTTCTAAAACAAGAAAATTAATTGAAAGCAAATGGGCCATTTTTGGTGACAACACGTCGATGACGTTAATTAATAATACGCTTGCCCCACCATAAATTTAAACAACTTCAATATTTTTTTTTTATTATTTATTAATAAATTAGCATACATAAATATGATAAAATTGTATTAGTATTACCCTATTTTATACTGTATATAGTACATGCTACAGTACATGAAAGCAAAGCTGTGTTGGTCTACATTTACAGTGAATAATAGGGGACTTAAAACTATAAAAATTTAGATTAATACATGTAGTAACATTTGATAATTGTTTATATAATAAATTTATAAACTGAAATTAAAGTAAAACTAACATAAAAATCAAAAGAAGACATTGAAGGTATGAAACATTACCATTATAAAATATCAAAAAGAAAATTTGGCTATAGTTCAAAACACTACTAAACTTTTGAAACATTTTTCAAAAAAAGACCCTGAAGATAGACATTACGTCCGAAACGCTGGAAGCATTAACTGACAAATGTAATGTTAATTAATAAAGAAGTTAAAGTGAAAGGTTAATAAATCCCATAATAGAAATAAAGATCACTAATTAAGTAATACATCATAATTTTAAACATTCGATTATAACACAATAAACTTAAGTTTATATTTAAAATAATTAAAGGCTGGTCCTTTAGAGTAGAAAAAAAAAACATCTATTAAGAAAAATAAAGAAATGAATATATCGAATATTATTTTTAAAAAGTTTACATTTTTAATAAATTACCTGCTATATTGAATATATAGCATATAATTTATTAAAATATCTAGCATAATATTTAATATAAAATTAAATATATCTATTGTCTTACATAACACAATTTCATCAACTACTTACGCTTAACGATGCTAAAAACTAATTTCCTCGATCCAATTATGTATCATTCCTTTAAAATAATTAAACTTGAAATATTTTGTACGCAATTAAAATATTCAGAAAAAGGTTAATTTACACAGAATGAAACTTTCAAAAAAGTAAATGTGGCTATTAAATATGAGTGAAAAATATAAGTGACACCTAATTTTCGTCTTTTTAATGAAAAAGTATGTACTTTTACATAAAGTATAAAAGTCTGCACACTAAATAAGACATTATAGCTTTATCATTTTTACTACGTACATACATAGTCACCTATATTTTATGTTTAAGAATAAATATTTTCCTTTTTTTAAGAAATTTGATTTACCGTTTTATAATAAAATTTACGACCTATATTTTAAGCTTTAAGAATAAATAATCAAATTGGACGAGAGGTTTGTGGAGAAATATGAGTAAGCGAAAGCAGGGGGTTATAATTTGGAAAAATCTATCCGTACCTAGTCGGGCTGCACTAACCCTAAAAATTTCATCAAAATCAGTTTAACGGTTCAACAGTCCAAAAACAAAGTTTATTACAAAAATGTAGCTACGGAACCAAATTTGTTTCTTTAACTCTAAAACATGAACTGAAAGTAAACATTTTCGATTCTAAACAATTTTTTTCTTGTAATGTTTAAAGCATAGTACAGTAAATTTATAATATATAATAGTATTGTAATACATGATTATTTTATTCAGATTTTTTTCTTTTCGTCTATATTGTTTCCCTTATTATTCTTCATTTCCCCCCTTATTTATCTTATAAAATTATATTTTCTTCCTTAACCCAATACATCTTTTTTTCCCACCTCTTTAACAATCATAGAATAAAATATAAAATTTTAACGTTTAAAAAAGTTAAAATTAAACCAAAATTTACATAGAAATCTATATTTAAACTTTTATCACTGATAATTTTAATAAAATGTTAACATTAAGAAATCGAACTCAGTTATGATAAACATTCGAAAAACTTTTTAATATTTCGGTTTATGTTTAATCGTTAAGTGTTTAGTTACAGGATGTGTTTATACCTTTATAAATCGGCAAAATATTTAAATATTTTAAGGACTTGAACCCAGTATCAATATTGGGTTTGTGGGTGCCTCTGCGATTCCTTGTATCTGCTGCTTACAGTCCAATAGGCATTTGGAATCAGTTCGATATTGAACATTCCCAGGCTCCTTGCTTACCTGTTTGCCTCATTTCTGGTTCCAATAGGTAAAATTTACCGCTTAACAAAGTTACACATTACACATTCGTTTTCCTCTAAAATTATTTCAGTAAGATAAATCTATAAATGAAGATGTCAGTAAATATGTCTTTGGAAAGCATTCGACTCCATAAGTAAATCAATTATAAGAATTAAATTACTTTAATAATGCCATTAAATCATGTGATTTTGATTTATTAGCACTTATTTGTTTCACTGCTATCAATCCTATCTTAACTCACATCGATTATGCGATCAAACTGAAATTAGATGCCAAAATCTTCGTATACTACACACACCTGATGTGAGTGCAATATTATGGCGTCGTTTAGGTGGTTTGACGGTAAAGTAATTTAAAAGGATAAGCTGAATTACATTAGCAGCAGAATGTAAAGCAATGCCATGTATAAGGATTTTCTATAATTTTGTTAAAAAGCTTTCACCAGCCTTGAAAGCTAAACAGGGAAACATAATCAATAAAAACGTCCTTTTTAAGAAAAGTGATTTTATTTCTATGAATGTCCTTCACTAAACTGAATAAAATAACTTTTTAGCAATTTACCACAGAAGTATTATATCATATTTAGTTTACTATAATATATTTGGATGATTAAAATCGGCTATAACATCGTTTGCGCACTGATTAGAAATGATTAAAATATTTATAAAGTAATTTTCAAATATTAACATATTATCAATTCAAATTACTTCAAAAATAGTTATACAATACAAGCGCCCGAAATATAATGACTTTAATAACTCATTAAGCTATTAATTTAAAGAATGAATCCATGTTGTAATAGTAATTTTCATACGTTTTAAATTATTATTAAATAATTTGACTCAATATAATTTAGTAATTTATTTCTTCCCTTCTTCATCTACCGCATAGTCTTGTGAGGATCCTTACAGTAGAGCTTGATCCAGGAATCTGTCCTAAACCATTTGTCTTCTCCTCATCCGTTCTAATCCTCTCCTGTCCCTTTTGTTTTTACCCTTTTCCAGATCCTTTCTGACTTAGGGATGGTTATTCCAACAGGTTACAATCCTACTCTGACAGAATGGGAAAGTCAAGTTTTAATTTCGTAGGGCCACCGCGAAATAAAGGTCAACCAGCCAAGATTGAAATCAATCCGACTGCACTGTGATCTCGAGTTTACTAAAATGACTCCTTACATACACACTTAACCCACTTCTGTCAAAGACCTCTCAGATTATGGCTTAACATTTCTCCGTTATTCTTCCTCTGCCCTACAGCTTTGTTTCTCATAGAACCATTATATACTACGGTGAGAATGATTTTAGCACCATGGGCAAATCACGTTTTCAGAGGTTCTTCAATGATATCTTCAACCAGGCAAAGTCCCAGTTTTGTCCTCATTCTTTTTTCCTGTGTCTCTCCCTCTGTTTTTCATAAGTTCGGCATAGCTTTGTAATAAGTGTTCAGTTAAATGAGTGAGAATCGGGATGATTGTAGTTTTTTTTTAAATATATCTGGCCGATTTTATTATTGCGTTTATCTTACCATCTATTAATTCTGATGAGCATCCATTTAGACTAAATTATTCTATCTAGAATAATTTTTTTTGTCTTAATGTACTGTTCCATTTTCCGGAGGTTAAAATATCGAACACATAGCCTGATAAATTTAGCGGGGTTTTACTACCGCCGTCTTCCCACTACTGAGCTAGTAACACACGAAGTTAAAGCTACCTTATAGTAGGCACTCTGGAATCAAGTTCTTTATGGTAGGTTTTTCTAAGTTTGTGTTTTTTTTTTGTCTCGTCCTTCACTGGGGTACTTACTTTTTCTTATTGTGCTGTACTAATTTGCTGTGCAGTTGTTGAGTCCGTCATTCTCTTCAAATTTAACTCGGTGAAGCATTATAGATTGATTCATATATAGCCGCGACATCTGGAGCTTTTTCACTCACATACAAGTTATTAGAGAATCAGAAAAAAAAGTAACCTTAATCTTCTGTTGCTGTTTAACACCCAGGTGTTTAAGGAACGCAAGACAAAGCCAAAAGTATATGATAGGATCGAAGCAAACGAGCTCCAATGCCCTCAAATTAAAAAGACTGCAGGAATTGGACGTGGATGTTAGCCTGGACAATGTTCGGAAGCATATCAAGTAACATCATTATGCGAAGTGAAGCGGATATCTACAAAACGCGGCGGTCCCACGGAATAAAAACTGGAACATCCACCATGCTTAGAATAGGTTGGTTACTAGCCATACCTCCTCTCTACTGGGAGGAATGATTAGGAAAGGGTCCTTAAAAAAAAAAATTCAAAACGGTCGTTGGAATGTATTGATGTCGTATCAATAAAATTGAACGAGCAATCGAAAAGATGAAGAAAGGGAAAGCTCCAGGTCTGAATAAAATAGTTAGAGATTTCGTGACAGGTCAAAAGGGCATTTCAAATTCGTTTTTAATGTTGTCTTAAACTACAAATACTATTTAATTTCAAAGAAAAATTGTTTTTCTTCTTGTGACTATTGTTCATATAATCGTTCATAACTCCTCTTCATTTTTTTGAATTTGTTTTTTACCTATCATATTTTCAATAATTCTAATTTCACAACCTGTAGCCATGACACAGGATTTCTCTTTAACACTATTAGGTACCATTAGATTCTTATTACTAATACAAATTTCTGTTTTGATCCTTCTTTGCATATATTGGTTTAATTTATGTTATTAAATCATAATAATAAAATATACGAAAATGTTTAATTTTGGCTAAACATAATAATTGATATCAAAGTATTGATTGTGCTTATTAAAATTATATAGATCCCCAAATATTTCAATAGCAAAGCATTGCCGGGTCAGCTGGTGTATTATAAATAAACAAATATATTATTTTTTTTTTAAATCACTCTATTTTAGATTATAACTTTTGAAAATGGCATAAAATTAATAAACGAAAAAAATCTTTAAAAAATTATCCTTGTATTTAATAATCGTTCTACCTAATATTATTTTCGTACTGTCGTTATCTATATAACCGAAATAAACTGATGGCTCTATAAAGAATTTCTGAGTAAAAGAACACATTTTAATATTTCTACAGAACTTAATAAAGTTGTTATCTGTCTGTGTCCCATGAGTGTAAAGGCAAGACAAAAATAAATAAATGAGTTAATTAAAACACTAATTGGGGTTTAAACTTGAAAGGTTATCATCCTTAGGGTTTTCAAATATAGCCTACCTTCTATAGCCACTCTTGACCGTCAGTCAGTAATTACAGATAAGGGGGAGTCTGATCTTTAGGAATCAAGCTCATTAATTAATCCTTATCTTTAAACTTCCATTGATCCTATAATAATATATAATATATAATATCGTATGATATTATTACCTTCTCGTCATTCTTGAAAATATTAGTTTATTTAATATAAATTTGACATTTAATTTTATTGATAGTTTCATCTATTAGGACAATTAATAAGTATTGTTATTATTATGTCATAATAATATGACTTCGTTGGCCTGTTGGATTATGAAACTTATAATGGTCGTTACCTAAATCCGTTGTCTGCAAACTACTCCATCGACAAAAGAGTGAATCCAGAATTTTCCTGCCGTCTAAGACTGCCCGAGCAACTTCGTATCCAAAAGAGAGTTCTTGATGTGAACTCTTAATAATATAATGCGAATTACATGATAAATTACGGTGGTACTTTTTGAAAATAGAGTACGGACGCTGCTCTAATTTGTTTTGTTTTTTCTGTGATTCATTTTCTATTCAACCCAAAAATATTAAACATTCATTTATATCAATCTACGCAATAACATCAATTATTCTACCAGAAATTCAGTAAATTCTAACAAAAACGTTACGTGATAGAGTGATGAATTCATGACTAGTCGGGAGTTTACTAGATCATAGCTACTTTACTTGGCCGTATTTTAACACTCACCATATGTAGCTTTTAAAATAAATCTTGTATTAATTTAAGTAAAATTAAAATAATACAAAATATATCATAACAATAGAAAGTAATAATATAATACAATAACGTTATAACTGCACATCATAAAATAATATAATATAAATTGTCTTTAAAAATATTTATTAGATACACGTAGCACGAATAGCTTATGTTTAAGATGGGTGGGTAATAATCACTTAGTTGATAGCTGCCCTAAGGTTAAATACCTGGCATTACTTAGTTTCCCCTCTAGTTCCTCAGTAGATGAGGAAAAGCCGATAAATCTCTCGTACAGGAACATTAGTGAATAGCATTCTAGTTAGCTTAAGAAATAATTACAGTAATGCTTTTGATTGTTAGAATTTTCTATAGTGATATGTAAAACAACTTCATACCTTAGTATTTTTGCATACCCATCGTCTAATATGTTTTCATAATTTTTTTTACTGCGTTTACACTCTTAAATATAATATAGAAATGATAAAAACTAGTCGGTAAGAGAATCTATATTTATTATTTTATTTTTTGGAGGTTCCCAAAAACATTTCTACCTATATTCTTTTGCTAACTTACCCCAAGTTAAATAGAAAAAAATTCTATTTCAATCAGAAACCATATTACAATACATTTACAACTATCCCCTCCCTACCTAGCAGAATTATTTTGTTCGATTCGATGGTACGAATTCCAGAGATGGGGACATTTTACAATATTTTGCCTAATTAGCTAGTGAACCAGGTGCTTTGGACTCATTGGATCCAAGTTCTAATCCAGCCGAGCCAGATAATTATTTATCCTGATGCTGTAGCCATGAGTCAAGCTTGTGAGTTCGGGAGCTTTTCTGGGGCACACCCAGCCTCTACAAAGAGGGTAGCCTAATAAGGAAAAAAAACTTAGCGGTTATGCGTGATCTTGAACAAATCACCTCCTTGTATAACCGTTGTTCAAACAACAGGACTTTCATACAAAATACTGAACCCCTAACTTTATGGGTCGCAGTGGTTCAAATTTTTATTATTATCTGTTTTCTCTATATTGCGGGTTGTGTATCTGAGGTGGGACACCAGAAATAAAACCATCTTTATATTATTGTATT
>NW_027105540.1:0-1210 GCF_000696795.3 Halyomorpha halys
TTTATAGTTGTTCGGACAATAAGTTTGATTTATGAAAAACTTAATTTCAGAAAACATTGGACGTACTGATGTCTACCAGTACTCAAATTAAAGCTAGTTAAATTTACTAAAAAATATTCAATAACTTTTATCTTTGTAGGAATAGTAGTTGTAGTAGTAGTAGTAGTGATATCTGACAAAATAAACACACAAAATGTTAATTTCTAGTTGTTCGTATAAAATCTTCGATTTTTGAAAAAATATAACTCTAGACCCATAAGACGAACATATGTCTATCAACACTCAAAATAAAGTAAATCTAACTTACTATAAAGTAGTTTATGACACTTATCTTCGTAGGGATAGTAGTTTTTATGATATTCACATATGAATATAAATTTGGCAAATGAAAATTTTTCCGAATAACTATAAATCAATTTATTTTAACAAATTTCATGAAAACTGCTACTCCTGCGAAAATAAACGTCATAAACTACTTTGTAGCTCATTAAACTAGCTTTAATTTGAGTGCTAATAAACATCTATATGTCAAATGGATTTTGAGATATAGTTTTCTAAATAAAAATTCACCAGCTACTGATATTTCTGTTCATTTTTATGAAATGTCGCTTTTTAAAAGGCTATATCTCGAGAACTATTGGATGTAATAGCGCTATTATGGCTTACATTTTAGCAAATTTACTCTTAAATGATGCTCTCTTAGGTTTTCCATTGTTATTGGTATTTGTAAAGATATTGAGCCCAGAATAAAACATTAATTATTTTTAAGGTTTTGAAACAGCCGCCTTTTTTATTCCCTCTACCTATACTTGGCAGACTCATCAATTTTGACTAGTAATTATAGCTAGTTTTCAAATAAGTAATCCAAAATTGGGGTGAAATAACTGCCTTTTTTCTCCTCTTGGGCTCTTGTACTATAAGGGTGAAATGCAAGTACATCACTTTCACTCTTTACCGTAGATCCTATACTGATAGAGAGGTAAGATCTTCTGCTTAGATAGCAAAGATAGGCTTGGAACTTGAACTGCTCCTATTGACAGAGTAAGGGGACACGGCCTGAATTCAATCCTGAGAGTATTGTAGAGTACGACCTCCAACAAAAAGTTACATTTCAAGATCACACTTCAACCACATAAATCGAAGCTTAAATCAGGTGGGGGTTTATTTTCCTCTAGGAAGAACTATCACAGCAGCTGTTTATGTGAAATTA
>NW_027105541.1:0-260 GCF_000696795.3 Halyomorpha halys
TAAGTAAGTTATTACATCTCCATGTCTACAGATATGAATAGGATGATTGATTTTATAGGATATCTTTAATAGGATGAGGAATATAATAATGAAATCGAAACAGCTTTTTTAATGTAATTTTCCAAAATGAGATGGCAGAAGAAAAACGTCCAACAGTTTTTTATAGTTAAACTAACACCTGTGTTAATACACACATCAACACTTAAAATTAAATTTTTAATACAAGATCTACAACAACAAACACAAATTATAATTATTCT
>NW_027105541.1:6693-6976 GCF_000696795.3 Halyomorpha halys
TGTTTTTTTAAATCACTTTTCAGAACAGCTTTATATTGACAATGAGGACATTGATAAGGCTTTTCATCAGTATGTCGGAACATTATGTGCTGTTTCAAACTACCTTTTTGAACTGATTTATATTGGCAATGAGGACATTGATGAGGCTTCTCACCAGTATGTCGGCCCATTATGTGCTGTTTTAAATTACATTTTTGAACTGATTTATATTCACAATAAGGGCACTGATAAGGCTTCTCACCAGTATGTCGGCCCATTATGTGCTGTTTTAAATTAAATTTTT
>NW_027105541.1:9283-10535 GCF_000696795.3 Halyomorpha halys
GGAAACAAATAAAATGTTTTACTGTTTTATTTGTTACGGTTAAATAACTTAAAACGTTCTTACCTTAGTGAGAAAATACAATACACTAAGCTTGATGGAAACCTACCGACTACTGTTACATTACCGGCTTGAGATACATTCCATATATTCACAGTTTGCCACAGAGCAACTTGTATACAATAAAAATTAACTTTTTACGTCGCACTTTAACACAACCTCTTAAATATTCATTTCTTTTATCAAATTTAGTTTTACATAATTTTTCTTACAAAAACAGGATAAGGAGAAAGTAATTATAAGCGACGAATTGTGCAAATGTGAAATTATGCAGTGGGTCAAGGTAGGTAGGTGCATTAGCTAAGGCCACGGTGGCTTGATCAGGTTTTTATGCACAATGTGGCAACGTCGCAAGGATTGTGTGAGATTTTGCAACATTGCCTTTGTTTACATTGATGCAGTTGACCTACGTTTTGATTAAGTCAACGACCCAAGTGCATTGACTGGATCAGGTTTATTTCGTTGCTTTTTGTATTGTCAGGGAGGGGGATGTGCGGTTGATTCTCCTTGAGATTTATTGGCCATTAAAGAAATAGATGAGGTGGTCATCTCTTGTGCAACGTGTGAATTCGACCTAATTAATCCAGCTTTGAATAGGTTCCATGTCTTCAGAAAAGAACTGAAGAAAAACAAATACTTCAGTTCTTTTCTGTCAACAATCAGGTCGTCGCACTTTGAGGGCATTAGGTACAAATGTAAGCAAGTTCATTGACCTTTACCTATAGCGTTATTTGCCTATTAAACAGCCACAGGGGTAAAGAGCGCGGCCTTCGCCTGATACATTGCCCCGTCCAATGATACAATTGCGTTTAAAGGTCATTGGCATCGACGAGTGTTTTCTCGGCCGTTCATTTTTTTATATTTTTGACCTTGCCTGCATGCTTTGTCCCAGGCTATGCAGGTGTTTTTGTCCCTTGGATATTTATTGATCATTAAAAGAAAATAATAGCGCTACTTCTGATATTAATGTGCGTGGAGCTTAAAATGTCAAAAAAGGTAGTGTTTAAATTACTGAAGAAGGCAAAAAATAAGAAAAGTAAGTTTTTCTCACGGATAGAGGGTTGAAAGTATACCTAAAGATGCCTGCACTGTATCACAAGAAAGATGCATGTAATTAATGACAGCAGTTTGCACATGCCATAAAGGTAATAAAATTAGTTACCATTCGCTGACAACTTGCGGTTCTACCGTTAGC
>NW_027105541.1:13452-14686 GCF_000696795.3 Halyomorpha halys
GAATGGCAAAAAGGCGAGGAATTTATCCAGAAACGAAGAGTATGCTACATCGATGATCATGATAATTATTAATTGTAATTTTAGTATTTGAAAAAATGTTTGTTACTTTTATGCTTGTTACAAATAAACTATTTAAATTTTACATGTTTATTATTTTATTATTTCCTTTTTTTCATTAGAAATGGGGTTAAGTAAACTAAATGCATAAAAAAAATCTATTTATTACATATCAGTACAATTAAAATGTTTATTTAATTGGTTTTCATTATTACAGATATAGTTAAGTTCATTCAAGTTATAAAAAAGGTTATTGGTATTGAATATTGAAATCACATGGTACACACTTCGCAGGTTGAGTGAGTTGATCTTCTTCATTTTTCTTGTAAAAGTCGATCACTTTGGTTAATAAAGGAGTCCAAGGAGTCGTTGATTTTGTCGATGACATTACAAAGCTTTGCCGTATCATTCCTGCAGAAACTACTGAAGGTGATTTGGTCTGAAGGGTTAATGCACTTTGGTTAAACATTGCAAAACAATGAAAAACCTGTTCTATTTTCATTATTCTGTTTCTACCCCTCTTAGAAAATATACCAAGTACATTTGGGAGTGGAGCTTGAGAGCTCGAGGTTCTCTCGTGTGTCTTATTTCCAGATTAAAGTGGTTATTATTGGAAACTTGTGAGTATTTATCAGTCCTGATAGATACTAGGCAGAGTTCTAGTGAGTATTATTTAATTTTAACGAGGGATTAAGGAGATAATAACGTGTTTAAGGGCGACCACATGCTATCAAAACACTACGTCTTGGTGGCTTCGTGTGTAGAGCCAGAAGAGTTCGGTCCTCTCGTGCCGGGAATACCCGAAGGTAACCGAATACCTATGGTAACTCGTAGACTGAAATAAGTTTGTTTCCGTGGATTGTGTGTAAATGGTTGAGTCCTGAGAAACCTTGGTAGCGAGTAGACAGGAGTGGGTAACTAATTTATAAATAAACTTTAGTGATTTTAAATTATAGAAATAAGTGTTTTTTTATTTAGATAAGTATTTTGCTCTGTTTTTATTGTATATGTTTCTAATTTTATTTTGATATAGTTTTTCATTTTATTTATAGTTATTTCATGTTTATAGTTTTGGAACTAATTTAAGTTAGGTATCTCTGTGATTAAATTAAAGTGAGTGGACTAGTAAGTGCTGTGAAAGATACTAGGACCTTATAAAAGCACAATGGTAACAGAA
>NW_027105541.1:17266-17781 GCF_000696795.3 Halyomorpha halys
GACAAGTAAAAATACTTTAAACAGAAAAATTCAATCAAAATAATAATTTAAATGACACAACACAACCTTTTAATCGTTAATCAACTAGCCATATTCTCGTTCACTAATCTTTCTTTATTTCCTTTTTACAATAGTTTGGCTATTAATCTTATCTTTAGGCCTCCAAAATATATCGATATTAAAGTTGGGATAAATAGTCAAAACATCAAAATAGAGTTAGTGATAGATAGAATACAGCTTACTTGTTATCATAAAAACTTTTCACAGTAAAAATAAATAAATAGTTAAATTATAGAATGTTATATATAATTTTAATATGATGCGTCTAAGTAAGTTATTACATCTCCATGTCTACAGATATGAATAGGATGATTGATTTAATAGGATATCTTTAATAGGATGAGGAATATAATAATGAAATTGTAACAGCTGTTTTAATGTAATTTTCCAAAATGAGATGGCAGAAGAAAAACTTCCAACAGTTTTTTATAGTTAAACTAACACCTGTGTTAATA
>NW_027105541.1:17831-18137 GCF_000696795.3 Halyomorpha halys
GATTGTATGGTTGAGTCCTGAGGGACCTTGGTAGCGAGTTGGGACTCCCAGGAGACAGGAGTGGGTAACTAATTTATAAATAAACTTTAGTGATTTTAAATTATAGAAGTAAGTGTTTTTTTTATTTACATAAGTATTTTGCTCTGTTTTTTATTGTATATGTTTCTAATTTTATTTTGATCTAGAATTTAATTTTATGTATAGTTATGGAACAGATTTAGGTTAGGTATCTCTGTGATTAAATTAAAGTGAGTGGACTAGTAAGTGCTGTGAAAGATACTAGGACTTTATAAAAGCACAATGGTA
>NW_027105541.1:19618-21080 GCF_000696795.3 Halyomorpha halys
GGGTTTCCGAGCTAAGCTCGCCGCATGGCAAACATTGATCATCTATGCCTAATTTGTCAGGTTCCTGAGACTGGCGAGCACGTCGTACTTGCCTGTACCGCCTATGAAGCACTGAGATCCAAGATGATGAAGGAAACAGTATTCTATGTTCTGACTGAGAGCAATCTTCCTGAGCTGAAAAAGAAAGAAAACTACCTGCACTACAAGACCTTCGTGTATATGGGTGGAAGGAGGCTGTGGGCTCTACTCACTTCTCCCTGGATAGGAGAGAATAAGCTACACCAGCAAGGCTTCAGTAGAAAAGCAAGATTTATTTTGTACCAAAAGCAAGCTGTGTGCACAGCTATGTAATGTTTGTCATATGCAGCAATGAGTTGTACCCACTGCTGCGAACACTCGTATTGTTTAATAGGCAGGGCAGGGTGATAAATAATAATACAAAGTACATTTTTACATCTTACACGGTCTTCAACGTCAAGATTTTTTTACATTTTAAATATCAAATTGGTTCGGTCTATCGACGTCGAGTTTAGACAGGTTCAAAATCTTATTGGTCTAGTAGTGATTCATAGCTAATCCAATGCATCCTATTATGCGCACGGAATTATGGACTGACCTGATAATATTGCTCATAATTTTCACGTCCTTTACAGATCTCTCCATCCTTTACCAAAACATGTCTTTTCAATTTCATCTGTATATGAAAAGAAGAGGACTCAGACTGTCTCCCGGGTTTTCTCCTCACGTTATAGGGAAAGGATGATAAAGTGAGAGAACTGGCAATATTGGAATATCAAGGTTCCTATATTTTGACGATTCAAAAGGATGAACTAGACTGGCCGTCGCCATGTTGGGGCTAAGTGCAGAAACATAGTGAAAAATGAAATGACTACCAGCCTTATTTTGAAGTCTAGTGTCGAACATGTTGCATTCAAATCAAAGGTGAATGTGAAGAACGATCACACAGAAAATAATAAATAACACAAATTCTAAAATATTATTCTTTAGGTAACTACTTCAAGCATTATAATAACATGAATAATTCTCACCATCATATAGAACGGGTAGCTCTCCTTCTATTTGATTATGAAAATTGCTACCTGTAGACAAGTAAAAATACTTTAAACAGAAGAATTCAAACAAAATAATAATTTAAATGACACAACACAACCTTTTAATCGTTAATCAACTAGCCATATTCTCGTTCACTAATCTTTCTTTATTCTCCTTTTACAATAGTTTGGCTATTAATCTTATCTTTAGGCCTACAAAATATATCGATATTAAAGTTGGGATAAATAGTCAAAACATCAAAATAGAGTTAGTTAATACAGCTTACTTGTTATCATAAAAACTTTTCACAGTAAAAATAAATACATAGTTAAATTATAGAATATTAAATATAATTTTAATTTAATATTGCTAATTAGCTTTCTTAATCATACAAGTAAGGTAACCAATC
>NW_027105541.1:21720-23909 GCF_000696795.3 Halyomorpha halys
CTCCATGCGACCAATGGCGGGTTTACCAATTTGAACTGGACCACGGGATGAAACGAGGATCACAATCAATACGTTCATACGGTTACAGGGTTTGCGCCATTCAAATTCTTCATGGCCGGCGTGGACATCGGGGAGAAACCATGACTGGAGAAGGAGAAGTTATTAGCAACAGTTGTGCTCTGAAGAAATTATGTAATAGGGTCAAAGCTCGTATCGGGAGGGAAAAGAGTAAATGAGTGAAGAAAATAAATTTGAGCATGCGTGGCCAAATGGGCTAACATAAATATGGGGGGGGGGATAGTCTACAGGAAATTGTGTGCCAGTAGGAGAAAGGAACAGCAGCGATGAGAGGGTCCCTTCAGGGTGATAGTGGTTAAGGAACATAAAACTGCTACAATTGAGAGACTTGCCTGGACCTAAAAAGAGGACAGTGTATCTTATCACCACTGAAGGATAAGAATGATATAAAGATTTTCTTTTATTTTTATTAATTTTTGTTATGTTTGTTTGCTATTACTTGTACTCGTGGAATGTGTTCGTCGCACGCAAGAAGAATCATTTATTTTCTATGGTATTCAATTGTATAAGATAACTTTAAAGAAAAACTTAAACTTCCCCCACCAACTCAAATAGAGAGGGAAATAATAGAACATTTGCTCATATCTGGAACAAGAAACAGTATCCAAGGCTTAAAATTGTTATTGAACAAGGTAACTCTTACAAAAATTTAAAACCTTGAATGAACACAAGAATTTTTCAAAGAATAGTATAGTAGTTACGGCTCGCTGAATGCTATTCCTCGTATATTCAAAAATCGATGTGACTCAAAAATCTTATAGAGGCTGTGTATGGAGTATGGAGGCAGTTGTAGCTCAAGGAGTTGAGGTGTCACCTCAGCAACCTCATGTATGCAATGACTCCGGTTCCTGCTGAAGTGGTTAAGAGAAAATTTATTCTTGACCAATTAACAGTTTGATGTTTCTTTGCTTTTTTGCTTTGCTATCGATTTTTAAATTACTTAAGAGTCCAAACATAATAATTTTGATTGTTTATCTTTTTCCTAACTCCAATAGTTGCTACTTTCGTTTTACAAAACATGTAATTCCTTGCATTCTACCATGGACCACTTACATTTACTTAAATAGCTCAGAACTGGTAGAAATAACTCTCAAAATATGCACTTTACAGAACCTATTGTCATATTCTATCTTTAAGTAGTGAAAATTAAGGTTGATTCAATTTGCTTCAAACTCATTCTGTATGTCTGTTTTTTAGTACAAACAAATTTGAAAATAAGGGAGGTTAAGAATTTTTAAAACATTGGAAATTTTTTGAAGAGCCAATCTTATAAAGTAATAATTGGAGAAGTATGTCGGGGGGTGCGGTCAGCAAAGAACAACATAAATAAATAAATATGGTTTTGTTTATTTATGTTGTTCTTTGCTGACCGCACCCCACCGACCAACTTCTCCAATCATTAATTTACGGTCAACTATGAAGTTTTTTTATCATTAAATAAGAATAGGACGAGAGTATTTGTAAGCTGCCAAAATTTGGAATCATTTAGTAACTAGTTAAAACACAGTACATAACTTATTTTGCAAGGACATTCATCAATACTGAGACTGCTCTATAAGCCATTAATGTTCTAATTTGCCTGACATACTTGTCAAGCTCAACTTAGTTATTCAGGCTTGTTTGGAGTCAACTGTATATTTATTTCTAGTTGAACTAACAGAGTAACACTCAACATTGGATTTTTAATCAACTATAATAACTACTATAGAATTTTCTTGTTCATGGAGAAGAGAGAGAATACATGCGTCCCTAACCATAACTATAAGCCATTAATGTTCTAATTTGCCTGACATACTTGTTAAGCTCAACTTAGTTATTCAGGTTTGTTTGGAGTCTAAGTAAGTTATTACATCCCCATGTCTACAGATATGAATAGCCATACTTTGAAATCTTTAATAGGATGTGGAATATAATAATGAAATTGTAAACATTCAGCTGTTTTAATGTAATGTTTCAAGATGAGATTGAAGAAGAAAAACTCCCAACAGTATATTTATTTCTAGTTGAACTAACAGAGTAACACTCAACATTGAATTTTTAATAAATTATAATTATTCTCTAATAACTACTATATAATTTTCTTGTTCATGGAGAAGAGAGAGAAAACATGC
>NW_027105541.1:29642-31260 GCF_000696795.3 Halyomorpha halys
CTGCTGAAGTGGTTAAGAGGAAATTTATTCTTGACCAATTAACAGTTTAATGTTTCTTTGCTTATCGATTTTTAAATTATTTAAGAGTCCAAACATAATAATTTTGATTGTTCATCTTTTTCCTAGCTCCAATAGTTGCTACTTTCGTTTTACAAAACATGTAATTCCTTGCATTCTACCATGGACCACTTACATTTACTTAGCTCAGAACTGGTATAACCTGGGTCGATAAAACTAAATCCATTTTATTGGGAAATGAACAGCCAAAACATAATGCCATCCAAAATATGTGATATGTAAATCGAGAAATATTCAATATTTGAAGACATACTACTTCAAGAAGAAATCTATTTTTAGTTAATAAATTATGAAATAACTCCCAAAATATGCACTTTACTGAACCTATTGTCATATTCTATCTTTAAGTAGTGAAAATTAAGGCTGATTCAATTTCGTTAAACTCATTCTGTATGTCTGTTTTTTAGTACAAATAGATTTGAAAATAAGGGAGGTTTAAGAATTTTTAAAATAATGGACATTTTTTGAAGAGCCAATCTTATAAAGTAATAATTGGAGAAGTTTGTCGGGGGGTGCGGTCAGCAAAGAACAACATAAATAAACAAAACCATATTCATTTATTTTATGCCGACGTTTCGACCTGAGTTTCAGATCTTCATCAGGGCTATAGAATCTCTATAGAATATATACAGACAAACTTCTCCAATCATTAATCTACGGTCAACAATCTACACCTCATTATAAAGTAATAATTGGAAAGAGTACATTTGGTCTCAAGTTTTATTTTCATTAAATAAGAATAGGACGAGAGTATCTGTAAGCTGTCAAAATTTGGAATCATTTAGTAACTAATGAAAACACAGTGCATAACTTATTTTGCAAGGACATTCATCAATACTGAGACTGCACTATAAGCCATTAATGTTCTAATTTGTCCTGACATACTTGTCAAGCTCAACTTAGTTATTCAGGTTTGTTTGGAGTCTAAGTAAGTTATTACATCCCCATGTCTACAGATGTGAAACGCCATACTTTGAAATCTTTAATAGGATGTGGAATATAATAATGAAATTGTAAACATTCAGCTGTTTTAATATAATGTTTCAAGATGAGATTGCAGAAGAAAAACTCCCAACAGTATATTTATTTCTAGTTGAACTAACAGAGTAACACTCAACATTGAATTTTTAATAAATTATAATCATTCTATAATAACTACTATATAATTTTCTTGTTCATGGAGAAGAGAGAGAAAACATGCATCACTAACCCTTACCATCCTGGACGGTCGTTCCTTACTTACCAAAAAATCCCTGAAAAATAGGGAAAGAGAAATACTTTATTCATCTATGCTGGAAATACATCAGGTTACTATTTCACACAGCATACTTATTATTCCGTAATCGGACATATATAAATTACCCATACATGGTATAAGATATAAAGAAAACAATTTTTCTTCCCCTACAGTTTCCTTTTACAATCAACTTCGGTCTATACACCAAATACAAATGTTTTATTTCATTAATTTTTTCATTCCCATTTCTGCTGCTCCAATTTCACCATTTTATAATTTTTTAATTCACCCGATCAACAAATT
>NW_027105541.1:32835-33089 GCF_000696795.3 Halyomorpha halys
TCTGCGGATTCGACAACTTCCCCGCGCCCTTGTCGGCCATTTCGGTTTTATTTTTTTCCCTCGTTTCATAGAATTTTATGGCATGGTGCAACGGGCCCTGCAGTTTGGCGTTAATATTTTTGAGGAAACACAAGAAATCGCCCACTGCCTTGTCGAAAGCCGCTGAGTTGAAATTTTGAACTTTCATAATATCCTGAAAGATAGCCGACCATTTACTCATTTCTACTTTGATTTGGTCTATCTCCCCCCTCTCC
>NW_027105541.1:33657-37406 GCF_000696795.3 Halyomorpha halys
AAAAAAAACTTATTACTAAGATCTAATGAAAAATGAACTATACTCTTTAAATCGACAAAGTTAAAATAATAGATTTAAAGATGAATAAGATGTTATTCAATGTTATAATTAACACTTTCAATAAAACAACAAAAAAAGAAAAAAAATTTAAAAAGGAACAATAAAAGCAATATTTCACAAATATTAATTTATTTTTCCGAAAAATAACAATTTTTGATAGTCAAATATCTAAATATCAATATACAAATACGTTGAGATTAAAACTATTGAACAAAAATATCTAGATTTTTCCAACATTCTTACCATGACATTCCAACATGCTTTTGAAATCATCGAATTTACCTCAAGAATTATTATTTTAAATTCATTAATTTTGTACGTCAATGGTTTAAACTAATTAAGAGTTTGATGAACATTCAACTATTTGATTCATTGATTGTAGATCAGCTTCAGTGTTTGTGGTGGAAATACGAGTTTTACAACACGAGTCAACTACAAGAAATTATTGGCTAAGTGAAGGGTGTTGTAGCTCATAATTAAACAAGTGTACCATAGGAAATTTTTCACCATCACAACTCACCAAGGGATTTTGAAACAACATTGAAAAGTCATTTAACCATAAAGAAAATATAATTTAAAACAAATTTAATCCTAAACTCCATAAAATCATAGGTATTCATCAGATGTGATATTCAGACATACCTTAATCAGGATTTCTTAAAAACTGCTTATAATATAAGATCTTTTAAAGTTTTAATACGAAATGGATATTACAAATGGACAGCCTTATGCACCATTATATGTATATTTCAACTGCTTTGTATTGACAATAAAAAAGACTTTCGATGTCCTTTGTATGGAAGGCCATTATAACTGATTATAAGCTTCCATGTATTCCCAATATGGCTGACTTATATAACAGGCCATAATATGTGATTTTAATTGAGCTATATTTACTATTGTGTAGCTACAATGGTGACATTGACACTGGATTCTGAGCAGTATGATGGGTCATAATATTTTGATTGAAATTATCTATTCTAGCGAATTTATATTCACTATGAGGACATTGATGAGACCTCTCAACAGTGACGGAGCATTATGTGTCGATTTAAATTACCTTTTTGAACTGATTTAAATTCACAATAAGGACATTGATGAGGCTTTTCACGAGTATGTCGGGCCATTATGTGCTGATTTATATTACATTTTTTAACTGATTTATATTCACAATAAGGACATTGATGAGGCTTTTCATGAGTATGTCGGAACATTATGTGCTGTTTTAATGTAGCTTTTCGAACTGATTTATATTCACAATGAGGGCACTGATGAGGCTTGCTACCAGTATGGCGGGCCATTATGTGTTGATTTAAATCATAAAGACGAACAGCTTTATATTCACAATGAGGGCACTGATGAGGCATTTCGACTGAATTACAAGGCATTATATGTTTTTCAAAACCAAATTGTATGTTTTTTCCTTGGTAGTCACAAGCATTCTTCTGAGCATGATGATGTATAACAGGAATGTTAATCTTATATACCTGATTAACTAAGGATTCAATATCTGTAAAATAATAAATATAATATTACATCTAGATGGTTGACCTTATGTTAAATTATGATGACCCAGGCATGCGGTAAGAAAAACAAGATTAAAAAATGGTATTAATAATAATGAATAATTGATACTATTTCTGTTGTTCAGACCTCAACCTGGGCTATATTAATGATTATTTTTATCTCAAGGATTTCATCTGTTTGAATCCTAATAATTTTAACTTTATGATAACGATTTAACTAATCTGAATAGTTTTATATTCCCAATGAGGACATTGATGAGATTTTTCACCTGAACGACTGGTATTCATTATATTACTACCAAATATAGCTGTTTTATATTGACAATATAAAAATTGAAGTGACTTCAAACCAGTCTCACGAGCTCTAATATGTGCTTTTAAAGTACAAAGTTTAACCACTATATATTTTCACTATGGATATAGATAAAGCTTCCCACCAGTATGATAGACTTTAATATGTGTTTTCAATAATAACGTATATCCGTTTTATGTTCTCAAAGAGGTTTTTCACCGATATAACAGACTATTATTTGTTAAATCTTTTAGATATAAATAGAGGTGAAGCCTATAAATCTCTTATTAGCCACAGAGCTCTTCGATTGTATAGAAGGCGGTTATAACTGATTATAAGCTTCCATGTATTCCCAATATGGCTGACTAAGATAACTAACAGCCCATTATACGTGATTTTAATTGAGCTATATTTACTGTTCTATAGCTACAATCGTAACATTGACAATGGCTTCTGAGCAGTGTGATAGGTCATTATGTGTCTATTTAAAGTATCTTTTAGAACTGATTTATATTCACAATGAGGATATTGATAAGGCTTCTCATGTGTATTTCGGGACATTATGTGATGTTTTAAATTAACTTTTTGAAGGGATTGATATTCACAACGAGGGCACTGATGAGGCTTGCAACCAGTATGACGGTCTATTGTGTGTTGATTTAAATGATGAAGACGAACTGATTTATATTCACAATAAGGATATTGATGAGGCTTCTCAACAGTATGTCGGACCATTACGTGTTGATTTAAATAATCTTTTTGAACAGCTTTATATTCACAATGAGGACATTGATAAGGTTCTCACCAGTATGTCTGGCCATTACGTGTTAATGGGCCTTTATGCGTTGTTTTAAATTCTCAAGTTCTACTGTTCTATGTTCACAATGAGGGCACTGATTGGCTTTTCGATTAAATTACAAGGCATTATATGTTTTTGAAAACCAAATGTTATGCTTCCTTTGTAGTAACAATGTGGACATTGACAAGCTTTCTCCTGAGCATGATGATGTATAACAGGAATGTTAATCTGATATATCTCATTTAGTAAGGAATAAAGATCTATAAAATAATAAATATAATATTACATCTAGACGGTTGACCTTATGTTAAATTATGATGACCCAGGGATGCGGTAAGGAAAACAAAATTAAAAAATGGTATTAATAATATTGAATAATTGATACTATTTCTCTTGTTCAGACCCCAAACTGAACTATATTAATAATTATTTTTATCTCAAGGATTTCATTTTTTTGATTCCTAATCATTTTAGTTTTATGATAATGATTCATGAGGACATTGATGAGGTTTTTTGCCTGAATTATATGTCTTATTTAACTACCAAATATAGCTGTTTTATATTGACGATACAAAAATTGATATAGGTTCAAACCTCGTGAGACAGCTCTAATATGTGTTTGTTAAATACAAAGTTTAGCCATTATATATATTAACTATGGTCATTGATAAAGCTTTTCACCAGTATGATAGGCTTTAATATGTTGTAATAAATAGCCATTATTTCTCCTGATTTAATCTACACTTTAAATTATATTGTTACTTTTTAAAAATTTATATAGATACATTCAAAATAAGGAGAGTCCAAATTCAATGTTCGTTGCCCTCTGCGAACAATTTCATTGTTAAATTACTAAATTACAATTACTTAGTTAATTAAGCTAGAATCTCCTTATTTTAAATGTCTGTATATAAATTTGAATAAGTGTAGAACACAGCGTATGACAATGTAATTTAAATTATGGACTAAATATGGAGAGACCTTGAAAGTATCTAAACGAATTAATGATAAGCAACAATTAAACAGTGTCTGATGATGAAGCGATGGCCCTAAACCGTATGAAAGATATAGA
>NW_027105541.1:37546-39112 GCF_000696795.3 Halyomorpha halys
AGTACTGGAAGAGATTATTATAAAACACCCAGTTATCGGTTAAAGGTAGTATAAAACATTTGTACATAAGGTCTTTCTTTCAGTAACTGCTTTTTAGTTTTGTTTTTTTAATTTTAGGAATATATCTTTTTGAATTTATAGAAAAAATAAATTTCATATCATATTTCACTCAGTTACCTATACATGGAATACATAGGAATAATAAAGGAAAGTATAAAGCATACACGGAATACATGCTTAGAGTACAAATAACCTAGTCTTCCTAAATGGTCTATGAGCGTGCAAACAGTCTCGCTCAAAAACAAAAAGTTGTTCAAAACTAAAATTTCATATTTAATGCAGATATATACCTAGGATGTGACAAAGTTTTAGATAAAATTGACCGGCTAGAAGTCCCACTTTATAGAATCTATTTTGTCGAAAACGACTTAAATATTTGGATATGACTCGATAAGTCAATGTAAAACTTAATGTTATCAAATATCATTCTTATTGAAATAGTATGACAGGGCTTAAATGGAAAATTAAAAAAAATTCTTCCTCAAGTATCTTCAATTTTGTTAATTTGAAAAAAATATGCAGTTCTCCTTGTTAGCAATAATAAACAATGGATTAAATTAAATATTAAAGAATTATAAGAATAAATAAAAAAGAAAAAATGACCTCTATGAAGTTGGCCCCCCATCCTTGAAATGTTTCAATTTTTTTTTTAGTTCTAGTAGTATCTGTAAGAGTTCTAGAGTTCTCGATTATTTATAGATATAGTTCTTATATCAGCAATAATATGGGTCAAATTCACGCGCGTTAATTAAGTATTTTGTGCAACTTTAACAGCGTATATCTTTTTTGCCAGTAACATTAAGGATTTGCTTAGTAAGGATAATTTTTAGAACTCTTGGGGGGGGGGGAGCAACAGATTTCCCAAAAACCAAAGAAAAAAAATTCCTAAATTAGCTCATACATGAGATTAAAAGTTCTTAAGAAAAAAAAAAGAAACAATTATGTAGTTTAAATAAAAAATAACAACTAAAAATTACGAAACACCAATAATGCCAGGCAAATGAAGGCGCGACAATTACATATTTTGTGCAACTCCGAAACCGTATATCTTTTTTGCTAGCATAATTTAGGATTTATTTAATAAGGATAATTTTTAGAACTCTAGGAGGAGGTCAACAGAACTCCCAAAAAAAACGAAGAGAAAAATTCCAAAAACTTTTTAATCGCGCATTTTCGACCAGAGAAGTAGAAATTAAAAATTATTAGAGTTCTAGTAGCTCCTATATGAGTTTAATTGTTCCTAATAAAAATAAAAGAAACATTTATGCAGTTTAAATAAAAAATAACAACTAAAAATACGCACGACTTTTGTGCAACATTTTACACAGTATATCTTTTTTTCTGGCCGCAATACTATATTATTTGATAATGATAATTTCTAGAACTCGCGGGACAGGGGAAACAGAATTCTTATCAGACCTCCCGAAAAAACAAAAAAAAAAATTTATAATCCTTAAATTTCTTTCTTGAGACTGGCAATTTTTTACTAAATAATTCAAAAACACT
>NW_027105541.1:44937-47311 GCF_000696795.3 Halyomorpha halys
GTCTCATAGTAAATTAAGGTAAGGTAAATTATAAATAATAATGTTGAATAATTGAATTGATTGTAGGATCATACAAATAATGGAAACTTTTTGTAATAGATGGTCCCTGAAAATGGCCAAATTGGCCGAAACGTTGGACGTGTGAATGAAATAAATGTTTTGAGACTATAATTTGGATAGTGTTTTTGAATTATGTAGTAAAAAAAAATTTTAATAGCAGGTCTCAAAAAGAAGAGGTCTCGGACTGTCTCCTGGTTTTACTCCTCATGTTATAGGGAAAGGTTTTGAACCATTTATCCTTACGATACCTTAAGGATCCTGATAGGCTGATTTAACTGTCTCAATTCAGGAAACTGGCACATTTTTTGCACTTAAAGTCCCTCATATAAATACAGGGCCTCTTGGTATAGGGGCAAAGGCAGCTCTGAGGTCCAGAAAAACCTGTTATCTTTTACTGTCTCTAACCCAAAACGTTAGATCTGTAGCTTTCGATATTTCATTGATAGAGATATTCCTAGATCTGTAGCTGAGATGTTCCTATAACTCAGCGGAATGAGAGATCTGGCCATACTGGAAGATCAAGGTTCCTATATATTGACGATTCAAAAGGATGAATTAGTCCGGCCGTCGCCATGTTGAGACTAAGTGCAGAAACATAGTGAAAATAACTACCAGCCTTATTTTAAAGTCTAGTGTCGAACATGTCGCAATCAAATTAAAGGTGAAAAAGGAGAACGATCACACAGAAAATAATAAATAACACAAAATCAAAAATATTATTCTTTAGGCAACTACTTCAAGCATTATAATAACTAGAATAATTCTCACCATCAGCTAGAACAAGTATCTCTTCTTCCTGTTGACCCAGAACATTGCCACCTGCCGACAAGTAAAAATACTTTAAACAGGAGAATTCAAATAAAATCATAATTTAAATCAAAATCTAAAGTCCTCAATGTGGAAGAACACAATCTTTTAATCGTTATAAATACAGGGCCTCTTAGGCACGAGGCAGCACTGAGGTCCAGCAAGGCCAGACATATTTTACCGTCTCTAGCCCAAAACATTGGCTTTAATAAATAGTTCAAATTATTCTTTATTTGTAGCTTTCGATATTCCATCCCTATAACTCAGTGGAATGAGAGAACTGACTATACTGGATGATCAAGGTTCCTATATATTGACGATTCAAAAGGATGAACTAGTCCTGACTGGTAGCTCTTCTTCCTGTTGACCATGAACATAGCCACCAGCCGACAAGTAAAAATACGTCATAGCTTAAATGATTTGTTGCATTTAATGTCCGTAATCTACAGAGAGAACTGTCCTTGATTTTGATTCAGTTTCGCTTATACACTTATTCGATTCTGGAATTTGAGTTTAACACAGAAACCTATGGAGTCATATCAAGTGCTCCAAAACTCCTGCGGAAGTCCACAAACTAACTAAACAGTGGTGGCCAATATATTCGGATCGCTGGGTTTGCTAGATTCCAAAATCTTCCCAGCAAAGGCACTTATTCAGAAAGTTTGAAAGACTCCGCTAGACCGGGACGAAGAGTTGCCAAACAATTCGAGCGGAGCATGGAGGGAACTGACACAGGATTACACGAGTCTGTCTTCGATATCACTCCCTTGATACACCTCGCACGAGGAAGCGAAACTTAAACAAGTTGGATCTACGAAGCATCCTCCCATTTTTTTTTTGTCAAAACCCCTTTATTTAAATTAATACAAATAGAAACATATATACATTATGTACAATTTTCAAATTTTATCCTTTTACTGGAGCAGTGCTCCAATCTAAGGAATGGCTGAATAAAAGAAAAAGAAATTGGGAATAACATGAATTTTAAAATATGTGAGGTGCTGGGGCGCACTTCAATATTTGTCTTTTTCACTTAAACACTAAAAACTAAAACCTGAGTGTCTGTCACTTATTGGGTTAATTGCTGGTTTGTGGTGTTCGTTGGTGTAGTTCATTCCATCGGACTGGTGGAGGTGCTGGTGTCAGTGCCTGGAAGAATAGATTGGTCAATGATTGGAGGGAGTCAAAGAAGTTGACATGTCTCCGACCAATGAACTCTGGTACTGTGGGTGGATCCAGGAGTTGATGCAGTTCCCGAGGCTTCTTCTTCCACGATGTTATGCGGACCATCTTCCGCAGCAAGGTATCCTGGAAATCCCTGAAGGTGGCGCCCCATATAGAAGTGTCCGGCCTTCTAAGAGCATCCTCTTCTAGATATGTAGTTTGAGCCGCAGAGAGAGCGCTGGTGTTGTGAGGAGATGGTTTATTTAATCTGGAAGACCGTCTTCTTATTGTTCTTGTTTTCTGGTAAAGGTAAGTGGAGAATTTAAGATGGCGGTCCAGCTTC
>NW_027105541.1:52301-52615 GCF_000696795.3 Halyomorpha halys
CCCTTCCTCGGTAGTTGTTTCAACGGGACCGTCTGTATCCCATCTTGACCAGGGGCCCGGTTTCCATGGCATCGTCTCAAGATTGCCTTCAGTCTTCTAGGTGAGACAAACATATAGTTGTTCTCACGGCCCATGGTTGGGATCAAGAGCGATGAATGAACTACCGTGAAGGCAGTTTTTACTACTTGTCTTCTCGCCAGGTTCGCTGATGTGTTGTGTCATAGAGTGTGTCTGGCGTTGAGATCTCCCACCAGCAAGTGGTTTTTCGTTGTCCCCAGGTGTCTAAGAGCTGCCGCAGTTCCGGTACTGACCCT
>NW_027105541.1:58888-59308 GCF_000696795.3 Halyomorpha halys
GTTAAAGAACATAAGTTAAACTGAATGCTCTCCTATTCAACAAGTATAGTTTTTTTGTTATTTGGAGAGTAAGGAGAGAAGTTTGCTGAATACCCGATAGATATTTATAAAAAATTGTGATGATCATTTCATCATCAAAGGGAATAGAGGAAAACTAATGTAGGAGAAAACTAAACTGAAAAGTTAAACACAAAAATATACTGCAAAAAGCCTTTAGCAGAATACTTGTAACAGATCAATTAAAAAATTGTCCTCTATCAAATAATAGATATTTTTCTCTAACAGGTAGCAGTTGCATCTTTATGCCCAAATGCAATACTAAAGAGAAAAGAGTTATAGAATATTGGTTGATGAACCTAATTTGTACACAAATAGAATAGAAGTCATAATGGTTTTAATTACTTCAGTTACAAACAATAT
>NW_027105541.1:66638-69109 GCF_000696795.3 Halyomorpha halys
CTTCCATGTAATGCCAATATAGCTGACTTTTATAACGGGCCGTTATATGTCATTTTAACTGAGCAATATTTACTGTTCTATAGCTACAATGGTGGCATTGACAATGGCTTCTGAGTAGGGTGAAGGGCCATTATGTGTATTTTTAAATCACTTTTCTGAACAGCTTTATATTGACAATGAGGACATTGATAAGGCTTTTCATCAGTATGAAGGGCCATTATGTGTATTTTTAAATCACTTTTCTGAACAGCTTTATATTGACAATGAGGACATTGATAAGGCTTTTCATCAGTATGAATGGCCATTATGTGTTTTTTTAAAGCACATTTATGAACAGTTTTATATTGACAATGAGGACATTGATGAGGCGTCTCACCAGTATGTCGGCCCATTATGTGCTGTTTTAAATAGCGAGGACGAACTGATTTATATTCACAATAAGGGCACTGATGAGGCTTCTCACCAGTATGTCGGGCCATTATGTGTTGTTTTAAATTAGTAATTTGAACAGATTTATATTCACAATGAGGACATTGATGAGGCTTTTCATCAGTATGTCGAGCCATTATATGTAAATGTAATTGATGTTTTGTAACTGATTTATATTCACAATGAGGACATCGATGAGAATTCTTACCAATGTGACAGGCCACTATGTGTTTTTTTAAATTACTAAGTTCAACTGTTCTATGTTCACAATGAGGGCACTTATGAGGCTTTTCGACTGAATTACAAGGCATTATATGTTTTTTAAAACCAAATGGAATGCTTCCTTTGGAGTCACAATGTTGACATTGACAAACCGTCTCCTGAGCATGATGATGCATAACGGGAACGTTAAGTTGATATATCTCATTTAGTAAGGAATCAAGATCTGTAAAACAATAAATATAATATTACATATAGATGGTTGACCTTATGTTAAATTAAAAAGAACATTATTTAAAGAAGAGTAAGTTTGCTGAAATATTACCCCAAATAAGGGCTATTTACGTCCAGTAGTTCTCGAGATATAGCTTTTTAAAAACATACAAATGGAGTACAGAATAGGGATGCGACAGCGATGTCGATGTTTTAAAACATCGATGTTTTACCAAAAAAATCGATGTTTTTTTAACATGGATGTTTTACGTTTGTCCTAATTTTTCATTTTTTTTCCCAAAGATAACTAAATAAAACAAAAAAAATACAGTATAAACAATTTCCTACCAACAATGTGGTGGGATAAAAAAGAACCTCCAACCATTACGCTAACGATGAAATAAAGATAAATTACGACTAGAAAAACATCGGTGTTACGTGATAAAAATAAACAAGTGAAAACAGCGGCGGAGATAGTTAAACCCCTGCCAAGAAGTCGACACACATACCACAATCAACATATGTCACCATAAGTGGTTCGAGCAAGAACCCAATGGATGTTATCAGCAAGCTGCCGTCAACTGAAGAAATTGGTGTTAAGGCTACTGTAGTCCGTGCAACCAAGGCGGGGTCTGTTTTAGTTCGCATGGATGATTGTGGTGATGCCAACAAAGTGATTGGGTGGAAGGGACTACGCGCTCAAGGTTTACAAGCTAGGCTAGCTCTGAGGAAGGAGCCAAGACTAGAGGTGTAGGGAGTTCCTCACTCATGGACTTGAGTGGAACTGGTGAGATTTCTATGGGGCAGAATACCCGAGAACCCAGACTCTATTCTACTGATCATCGATGACCATCGGCCACATTTCGCCTCAATGGCTAAAAATGGGTTGTGCAAGAATTGGGTGTTAAAAGTGCTCCCAACCGTTTGGTTCCTGCTCTTAGAAATGGAGGATGGTGGAACATGTCCTTTAAAGACTACCTTGACGCACCGCGATGCAGTAGATGTCAGGGCTACGGCCACACTAAGGCCACAGTAGATGCTGTTGTCTGAATCCGGTGTGCCGCGAGTGGTCACACGATGAAGGAATGTCCAAAGGAAAAAGAACTAGATGGTCCCCTGTGCATTAATTGTCAACGAGCGAACACTCCTATTAGCCAACGAAAACACAAGGCGGGCAGCAGAGATTGTCCTGTGCACTTAAAGTGGGCTAATGAGGTAGCAAAAAGGACTTTTTATGAGTAGCATTAACATTCTTCAGCTCAACATGGGCCACCGGCGCGAAAGCCCTAATAGATTGAAGAGGATCCTTCGAGAAGAAACCTTACAAGTATGGAATCGACGGTGGGTGGATTGCTTAAAAGGGGCCATCTTAAGGAAGTACTTTCCTACCGTTGGTTTACGCCTAAAATCAACGTGGGTCCTCGCCGACTACTAGATCTCACAGTTCTTCACGGGGCATGGGGGTTCCCGAGCTAAGCTCACCGCATGGCAAACATTGATCATCTATGCCTAATTTGTCAGGTTCCTGAGACTGGCGAGCACGTCGTACTTGCCTGTACCGCCTATGAAGCACTGAGATCCAAGATGATGAAGGAAACAGTATTCTATGT
>NW_027105541.1:69159-70443 GCF_000696795.3 Halyomorpha halys
ATATTTATTGATCATTAAAAGAAAATAATAGCGCTACTTCTGATATTAATGTGCGTGGAGTTTAAAATGTCAAAAAAGGTAGTGTTTTAATTACTGAAGAAGCAAGATGATTAGGCAAAAAATAAGGAAAGTAAGTTTTTCTCACGGATGGAGGGTTGAAAGTACACCTAATGATGCCTGCACTGTATCACAAGAAAGATGCATGTAATTAATGACAGCAGTTTGCACATGCCATAAAGGTAATAAAATTAGTTGTAAACTTGCGGTTCTACCGTTAGCTGTTGGTGATTTATCGAAAACAATAAATGTAAATAATTACCCTCGTCTGCGTGCATGTAACTTTAATAAGTTTATACCTATATACAAAAAAAACTATTCCCTCTCCCTACTGCTTCTTCTCTTGTAAGGATATAAAAGAAGCCCACTTTTGCGACACAAACACACACAGGATCTGGAGTTTAGCTATACGGTCTACTTCAACTTTTCCGACAAACCCCATTACACCGGCACACTGCTAGGTTTTCATCAACCCAATCTGATCATTAACCCATCGCATCGGTATAGTGAATCAGACGGCATTGTAAAAATTATTTCCGTAAACATTATTTCGATTCATTGTGACATCGCATCAGGGTCTTAAGTTAGTGGTGATCCAGATCATAGCATACATCAATTCTTTCCGGCTGTAGAACCAGGATATAAAATAATAGAAACTCCGAATCCCGTCATTTACTTTCTTACTAACGTGCGTACTGTTGACAATATTACCGTTCGGTTATTGGATCAGAACGGCGAGCTTATTGACTTTAGGGAGGAAACTGTTACACTGAGAATACATTTGAAGAAAAATGGGGATTGATTTTATCAGAGAGAGTTGTGTGCGTAATAATCGTGGAGCTAGTTATAAAAGGAAATGTCAAACTCTGTTAAGAATTAGTAAATTTAAATCGACCATACAGTTTAATACTGCCAACATTAACTTTTTTAAACAGTGTGGTTTTCGATTGAAGATAAGAAAAAATGAATAACATACTAAACATTACATCAGACGTAAACTTTTATGATTCTCTTATGCAATTTCAATACAATTCACATCAACCGTAAGCAGGGAACACTTTTAACAAGTCTGATGAAATATCGATCCATCAAGAAGATGTTTATACGTTTGCTTCTTTAAGTTTAATTTATTTGGAAGGATGAATTTCAAAAAAGGATGGCACTACTTCAAAACTGACTAATAATGCGTTTGCGTTTTTGTTTGATGAAATTAGATATGAACTGAAT
>NW_027105541.1:70493-71632 GCF_000696795.3 Halyomorpha halys
CAAGTTCATTGACCTTTACCTATAGCGTTATTTGCCTATTAAACCGCCACAGGGGTAAAGAGCGCGGCCTTCGCCTGATGCATTGCCCCGTCCAATGATACAAATGCGTTTAAAGGTCATTGGCATCGACGAGTGTTTTCTCGGCCGTTCATTTTTTTTATATTTTTGACCTTGCCTGCATGCATTGTCCCAGGCTATGCAGGTGTTTTTGTCCCTTGGATATTTATTGATCATTAAAAGAAAATAATAGCGTTACTTCTGATATTAATGTGCGTGGAGCTTAAAATGTCAAAAAAGGTAGTGTTTAAATTACTGAAGAAGGCAAAAAATAAGAAAAGTAAGTTTTTCTCACGGATAGAGGGTTGAAAGTATACCTAAAGATGCCTGCACTGTATCACAAGAAAGATGCATGTAATTAATGCCAGCAGTTTGCACATGCCATAAAGGTAATAAAATTAGTTACCATTCGCTGACAACTTGCGGTTCTACTGTTAGCTGTTGGTGATTTATCTAAAACAATAAATGTAAATAATTACCCTCGTCTGCGTGCATGTAACTTTAATAAGTTTATACCTATATACAAAAAAACCTATTCCCTCTCCCTACTGCTTCTTCTCTGGAAGGATATAAAAGAAGCCCACTTTTGCGACACAAACACACACAGGATCTGGAGTTTAGCGAACCTCTGCTAAACGGTCTACTTCAACTTTTCCGACAAACCCCATTACACCGGCACACTGCTAGGTTTTCATCAACCCAATCTGATCATTAACCCATCGCATCGGTATAGTGAATCAGACGGCATTGTAAAAATTATTTACGTAAACATTATTTCGATTCATTGTGACATCGCATCAGGGTCTTAAGTTAGTGGTGATCCAGATCATAGCATACATCAATTCTTTCCGGCTGTAGAACCAGAATATAAAATAATAGAAACTCCGAATTCCGTCATTTACTTTCTTACTAACGTGCGGACTGTTGACAATATTACCGTTCGGTTATTGGATCAGAACGGCGAGCTTATTGACTTTAGGGAGGAAACTGTTACACTGAGAATACATTTGAAGAAAAATGGGGATTGATTTTATCAGAGAGAGTTGTGTGCGTAATAATCGTGGAGCTAGTTATAAAAGGAA
>NW_027105541.1:72542-74777 GCF_000696795.3 Halyomorpha halys
TCGTCATTGATTGTTCTAAACAATCGGAAGCAATTAAAAGTACTACTATTGATATTCGAGCACAGCTAGAGGCAAGTGAGAAATTTTCCTCTAATACTAAGGCCTCATTCTTCATGATAGAATAATAGAATATGAAGTTGGAACTGGTTTAGTCCGTAAAATGTACTGATTCTGAGTACTTATATATATAGCCATTGACTGCAACAATATCACTTCACCGTAGGACTTTGGCTAAAAACATATGATGCGTTCAGCGGTCATTGATTTCAGGGCTATTGCACGGATTCGAATTCATTGATCGTTAAAGAGCTATCTATTATCTCTATCAGCCACGGTTCATCGTGGCATTGGTTTTTTTAAACGGCCTCAAGATGCTGGAGAGGTGGGACAGTCGAAAACAAACCTTTGGGTAAAAAAACATATACATGGATTTGAATGGAACTATGGTGATGTACAATGTGAAGATATGAAGTATTTCTTACAACACATTACAGAAGACTATGACATATTATAGGGAAAAGGAATGGAAAAGTAAGTTTATAGAAAAACTCATTGATAAAACCAGTCTATGATCGTCATAATTTCAACTGTTCAAGCTTGAAACAATTAGATAATGACAAGATGGCTTGTAATTTTCATTTAAACACTTCCTTTGTTTGTTCATTAAATCAAGCTCATCGCTAGTAAAAATACTGAAGCTCAAAATTTTAAAAAGAAGATACGAAAGCAAACATATAGAAACATTGACTCACCTCATCATCTGCTGTCATTTGCTGGATTTATACGAGGAGTCGAGGATAGGGTTAATTATGCATACTGCGGGCTGGTATTTGACTTGAAATCGATAATAAACCCACTCACGTACCATAAAACTAATAGTCCTCCGTGTTTGTGGTTTAAGGAGGAGAAGTATTTATAAATACTACAGGGAAATTAACTTGTATCAGTATGGTGGTGGAAAAAATGGAGTCGGCGTGTTGTCGTTTAGGAGAGGAAGGCATCGAAACTTTAACTACTGTAGAATTAAGAATTTTACCACTGTTGTTGCTTTTGTATGTTTTCGACTTACATTGGGTTACATCTGGGACACTTTACCTGAAGAATGGCAAAAAGGCAAGGAATTTATCCAGAAACGAAGACTATGCTACATCGATGATCATGATAATTATTAATTGTAATTTTAGTATTTGAAAAGATGTTTGTTACTTTTATGCTTGTTACAAATAAACTATTTAGATTTTACATGTTTTTAATTTTATTATTTCCTTTTTTTCATTAGGAATGGGGTTAAGTAAACTAAATGCATCAAAATACAATAGAAAAATCTATTTATTACATATCAGTACAATTAAAATGTTTATTTAATTGGTTTTCATTATTACAGATATCGTTAAGTTCATTCAAGTTATAAATATTGAAATCACATGGTACACACTTCGAAGGGTGAGTGAGTTGATCTTCTTCATTTTTCTTGTAAAAGTCGATCACTTTGGTTAATAAGTCCAAGGAGTCGTTGATTTTGTCGATGACATTACAAAGCTTTGCCGTATCATTCCTGCAGAAACTACTGAAGGTGATTTGGTCTGAAGGGTTAATGCACTTTGGTTAAACATTGCAAAACAATGAAAAACCTGTTCTATTTACGTTATTCTATTTCTCCCCTCTTAGAAAATATACAAAGTACATTTGGGAGTGGAGCTTGAGAGCTCGTGTGATGTAGACGTGTGATAGGTTAGGTTCTCTAGTGTGTCTTACTTCCAGATTAAAGTGGTTATTATTGGAAACTTGTGAGTATTATTTAATTTTAACGAGGGATTAAGGAGATAATAACGTGTTTAAGGGCAACCACATGCTATCAAAACACTACGTCTTGGTGGCTTCGTGTGTAGAGCCAGAAGAGTTCGGTCCTCTCGTGCCGGGGATACCCGAAGGTAACCGAATACCTATGGTAACTCGTAGACTGAAATAAGTTTGTTCCCGTGGATTGTGTGTAAATGGTTGAGTCCTGAGTTAGCGAGTAGACAGGAGTGGTTAACTAATTTATAAATAAACTTTAGTGATTTTAAATTATAGAAATAAGTGTTTTTTTTATTTAGATAAGTATTTTGCTCTGTTTTTATTGTATATGTTTCTAATTTTATTTTGATCTAGTTTTTAATTTTATTTATAGTTATTTCATGTTTATAGTTTTGGAACAAATTTAAGTTAGGTATCTCTGTGATTAAATTAAAGTGA
>NW_027105541.1:75987-77971 GCF_000696795.3 Halyomorpha halys
ACACAAGGCGGGCAGCAGAGATTGTCCTGTGCACTTAAAGTGGGCTAATGAGGCAGTAAAAAGGACTTTTTATGAGTAGCATTAACATCCTTCAGCTCAACATGGGCCGCCGGCGCGAAAGCCCTAATAGATTGAAGAGGATCCTTCGAGAGGAAACCTTGCAAGTATGGAATCGACGGTGGGTGGATTGCTTAAAAGGGGCCATCTAAAGGAAGTACTTTCCTACCATTGGTTTACGCCTAGAATCAACGTGGGTCCTCCCCGACTACTAGATCTCACAGTTCTTCACGGGGCATGGGGGTTTCCGAGCTAAGCTCGCCGCATGGCAAACATTGATCATCTATGCCTAATTTGTCAGGTTCCTGAGACTGGCGAGCACGTCGTACTTGCCTGTACCGCCTATGAAGCACTGAGATCCAAGCTGATGAAGGAAACAGTATTCTGTGTTCTAACTGAGAGCAAGCTGAAAAAGAAAGAAAACTAACCGCACTACAAGACCTTTGTGTATATGGGTGGAAGGAGATTGTGGGATCTACTCACTTCTCCCTGGATAAGAGAGAATAAGCTACACCAGCAAGGCTTCAGTAGAAGAGCAAGATTTATTTTGTAGCAATAGCAAGCTGTGTGCACAGCTATGTAATGTTTGTCATATGCAGCAATGAGTTGTACCCACTGCTGCGAACACTCCTATTGTTTAATAGGCAGGGCAGGGTGATAAATAAATAAATAATAATACAAAGTACATTTTTACATCTTACACGGTCTTCAACGTCAAGATTTTTTTAATTTATATTTCAAATTGGTTCGGTCTATCGACGTCGAGTTTAGACAGGTTCGAAATCTTATTGGTCTAGTAGTGATTCATAGCTAATCCAATGCATCCTATTATGCGCACGGAATTATGGACTGACCTGATAATATTGCTCATAATTTTCACGTCCTTTACAGATCTCTTCTGTATGAAAAGAAGAGGACTGAGACTGTCTCCTGGGTTTACTCCTCACGTTATAGGGAAGGGATGATGAAAATGACAGAACTGGCAATATTGGAATATCAAGGTTCCTATATTTTGACGATTCAAAAGGATGAACTAAACTGGCCGTCGCCATGATGGGACTAAGTGCAGAAACATAGTGAAAAATGAAATGGCTGACAGCCTTATTTTGAAGTCTAGTGTCGTACATGTTGCATTCAAATCAAAGGTGAATGTGAAGAACGATCACACAGAAAATAATAAATAACACAAAATCTAAAATATTATTCTTTAGGGAACTACTTCAACAACTATAATTACATGAATAATTCTCACCATCATATATAACAGGTAGCTCTCCTTCCATTTGATCATGAAAATAGCCACCTGCAGACAAGTAAAAATACTTTAAACAGAAAAATTCAATCAAAATAATAATTTAAATGACACAACACAACCTTTTAATCGTTAATAAACTAGCCATATTATCGTTCACTAATCTTTCTTTATTTCCCTTTTACAATAGTTTGGCTATTAATCTTATCTTTAGGCCTACAAAATATATCGATATTAAAGTTGGGATAAATAGTCAAAACATCAAAATAGAGTTAGTGAAAGATAGAATACAGCTTACTTGTTATCATAAAAACTTTTCACAGTAAAAATAAATAAATAGTTAAATTATAGAATGTTATATATAATTTTAATTTAATATTGCTAATTAGCTTTGTTAATCATACAAGTAAGGTAACCAATCTCTATCAATCAAAAGATGTCATTTCAAGAACAGTGAATGGACAAAAAGAAACATTGTTAAAATAGTCAACATGGCAGCTTGATCTTGGATGTTGCAGAACCATTGCAATATTAAACGAGTAAAGGAAAATATTTTCTTATTCATAGTTGTGATAATATATTAATTAGGAAACGATAAAAGAGAGAATTTTCATCAGGGAAATATATTTAAAAAATAACTGTTCTCTAATATGCCATGGAAAGGATCATCCAAGA
>NW_027105541.1:79136-83765 GCF_000696795.3 Halyomorpha halys
AGTTTTACAACACGAGTCAACTACAAGAATTTATTGGCTAAGTGAAGGGTGTTGTCGCTCATAATTAAAGAAGTGTACCATAGGAAATTTTTCACCATCACAACTCACCAAGGGATTTTGAACCAACATTGAAAAGTCATTTAACCATTAAGGAAATATAATTTAAAACAAATGTAATCCTAAACTCCATAAAATCATAGGTGTATACATCGGGACCTGCTCGTGTTATACTGCAGGTGTCCCGAGTATAATTTTATGTTTGAATTAAATGTGTGTGGAAAAGGGGGGCTGAAAATGTGGCGTGTCCTGGAGCCTGGCGTGATGGTAGGGGTAGGCCAGGTCCTAGCCTGCATGATGCTTAAGCTGGGGCGGCATTGCAGTCGCGGCGTCTTCGGGGTCTTCCGGTGTTCGCAGCAAGGGGGGGCATTAGGAAATGAGACCCCCGACCCCGACTTTATATAAATTCAAAAATTAACCGTGAAAATCGGATTACTAAATCCGACATACCGCCCACCTAAATTTGGCTCAGCCGAATTTACAAATAGAAAAAATTCAAAGAGACGGGGAAGGCGCAGTCTGCCATGAAAAAATAGGAAAAATAACCCCGCTCCAGATAAGAGGGCCCGTAGGCAACACAAAAGATAACATGCAAAACATGCAGAACAATGAAAATAAAACATTATGTGGTGATTTAAATTACATTTTTTAACTGATTTAAATTCACAATAAGGACATTGATGAGGCTTTTCATGAGTATGTCGGGACATTATGTGCTGTTTTAATGTACCTTTTTGAACTGATTTATATTCACAATTAGGGCACTGATGAGGCTTGCTACCAGTATGGCGGGCCATTATGTGGTGATTTAAAACATGAAGACGAATAACTGATTTATATTCACAATAGGGACATCGGTGAGGCTTCTCACCAATGTTATGGGCCATTACGTGTTGTTTTAAATCACCTTTTTGAATAGTTTTATATTCACAATAAGGATAATTATGAGGCATCTCACGAGTATGTCTGGCCATTATGTGTTGTTTTAAGTTTGTAAGATGATCAGCTTTATATTCACAATGAGGACATTGATGAGGCTCACCATTGTGATGAGCCATTACGTGTTGTAATAAATTACTAAGTTCAACTGTTCTATGTTCACAATGAGGGCACTGATGAGGCATTTCGACTGAATTACAAGGCATTATATGTTTTTCAAAACCAAATTGTATGTTTTTTCCTTGGTAGTTACAAGCTTTCTCCTGAGCATAATGATGTATAACAGGAATGTCAATCTGATATACCTGATTAAGTAAGGATTCAATATCTGTAAAACAATAAATATAATATTACATCTAGATGGTTGACCTTATGTTAAATTATGATGACCCAGGGATGCGGTAAGGAAAACAGAATTAAAAAATGGTATTAATAATATTGAATAATTGATACTATTTCTCTTCTTCAGACCTCAACCTGGGCTATATTAATAATTATTTTTATCTCAAGGATTTCATTTTTTTATTTCTAATCATTTTAGTTTTATGATAATGATTCATGAGGACATAGATGATGTTTTTTGCCTGAATTATATATCTTGTTTAACTACCAAATATAGCTGTTTTATATTGACAATATAAAAATTGATATAGGTTCAAACCTGCGTCATGAGCTCTAATATGTGTTTGTTAATTACAAAGTTTAGCCATTATATATTTTAACTATGGACATTGATAATGCTTTTCACCAGTATGATAGGCTATAATATGCTTTTAAATAATAATGAATATCCGTTATTTTATGAGTTTTTCATTACACTATATTAAATAATATATAATTCTTCCAATCATTTGAACCGAAATCATAAAATAACCTAGTCTTCCTAAATGGTCTATGAGCGTGCAAACAGTCTCGCACAAAAACAAAAAGTTGTTCAAAACTAAAATTTCATATTTAAGGCAGATATATGCCTAGGATGTGACAAAGTTTTAGATAAAATCGACCGACTAGAAGTCCCACTTTATAGAATCTATTTTGTCGAAAATGACCTCTATGAAGTTGGCCCCCATCCTTGAAATGTTTCAATTTTTTTTTTTAGTTCTAGTAGTATCTATAAGAGTTCTAGAGTTCTCGATTATTTATAGATATAGTTCTGATGTTTAAAACATCAATAATACCAGTCAAATTCACGCGCGTTAATTAAGTATTTTGTGCAACTTTAACAGCGTATATCTTTTTTTTGCCAGCAACATTAAGGATTTGTTTAATAAGGATAATTTTTAGAACTCTTGGGGGGGGGGGAGCAACAGATTTCCCAAAAACCAAAGAGAAAAAATTCCTAAATTAGCTCCCACATGAGATTAAAAGTTCTTAAGAAAAATAAAAGAAACAATTATGTAGTTTAAATAACAAATAAAAATTACGAAACACCAATAATGCCAGGCAAATGAAGGCGCGACAATTACGTATTTTGAGCAACTTTGAAGCCGTATATCTTTTATGCTGGCAAAATTTGGGATTTATTTAATAAGGATATTTTTAGGACTCTTGGGGGGGGGGGAGGAGGTCAACAGAACTCCCAAAAAAAAACGAAGAAAAAAATTCCAAAAACTTTTTAATCGCGTATTTTCAACCAGAAAAGTCGTAGAAATTAAAAATTCTTAGAGTTCTACTAGCTCCTATATGAGTTTAATTGTTCCTAATAAAAATAAAAGTAACATTTATGTAGTTTAAATAAAAAATAACAACTAAAAATACGCACGACTTTTGTGCAACATTTTACCCCGTATATCTTTTTTTCTGGCAGCAATGCGATATTGTTTGATAATGATAATTTCTAGAACTCGCGGGAGAGGGGAAACAGAATTCTTATCAGAACTCCCGAAAAAACAAAAAAAAGATTTAAATAGCAGGTCTTAAAAAGAAGAGGACTCGGACTGTCTCCTGGTTTTACTCCTCATGTTATAGGGAAAGGTTTTGAACCATTTATTCTTACGATACCTTAAGGATCCTGATAGGCTGATTTAACTGTCTCAATTCAGGGAACTGGCACATTTTTTGCACTTAAAGTCTCAAAAGTCTCAAGTGCAGAAACATAGTGAAAATGACTAATAGCTTTATTTTGAAGTCTAGAGTCGAACATGTCCCAATCAAATTAAAGGTGAAAAAGGAGAACGATCACACGAAAAATAATAAATAACACAAAATCAAAAATATTATTCTTTAGGCAACTACATCAAGCATTATAATAACTAGAATAATTCTCACCATCATCTAGAACAGGTATCTCTTCTTCCTGTTGACCATGAACATTGCCACCTGCCGACATGTAAAAATACTTTAAACAAGAGAATTCAAACAAAATCATAATTTAAATCAAAATCTATAGTCTTCAATGTGGAAGGACACAACCTTTTAATCGTTATAAATACAGGGCCTCTTAGGCCAGAGGCAGCACTAAGGTGCAGCAAAGCCAGTCATATTTTACCGTCTCTAACCCAAAACATTGGCTTTAATAAATAGTTCAGATTATTCTTTATTTGTAACTTTCGATATTCCATCCCTATAACTTAGCGGAATGAGAGAACTGGCAATACTGGATGATCAAGGTTCCTATATATTGACGATTCAAAAGGATGAACTAGTCCGGCCGTCGCCATGTTGGGACTAAGTGCAGAAATATAGTGAAACTGACTACCAGCCTTATTTTGAAGTCTAGTGTCGTACATGTTGCATTCAAATCAGAGGTGAAAGTGAAGAACAATCACACAGAAAATAATAAATAACACAAAATCTAAAATATTATTCATTAGGTAACTACTGCAAGCATTATAATAACATGAATAATTCTCACCATCATCTGGAACTGGTAGCTCTTCTTCCTGTTGACCATGAACATAGCCACCTGCCGACAAGTAAAAATACGTCATAGCTTAAATGATTTGTTGCATTTAATTTCCGCAATCTACAGAGAGAACTGTCCTTGATTTTGATTCAGTTTCGCTTATACACTTATTCGATTCTGGAATTTGAGCTTAACACTTAACCTATGGAGTCATATCAAGTGCTCCAAAACTCCTCCGGAAGTCCACTAACTAACTAAACAGTGGTGGCCAATATATTCGGATCGCTGGGTTTGCTAGATTCCAAAATCTTCCCAGCAAAGGCACTTATTCAGAAAGTTTGAAAGACTCCGCTAGACAGGGACGAAGAGTTGCCAAACGATTCGAGCGGAGCATGGAGGGCACTGACACAGGATTAGACGAGTTTGTCTTCGATATCCATCCCTTGATACACCTCGCACGAGGAAGCGAAACTTAAACAAGTTGGATCTACGAAGCTTCCTCCCTTTTTTCTGTCAAAACCCCTTTATTTAAATTATTACAAATATAAACATATATACATTATGTACAATTTTTAAATTTTGTCCTTTCACTGGAGTAGTGCTCCATTCTAAGGAATGGCTGAATAAAAGAAAAAGAAATTGGGAATAACATGAATTTAAAAATATGTGAGGTGCTGTGGCGCACTTCAATATTTGTCTTTTTCACTTAAACACAAAAAACTAAAACCTGTGGTTCTGTCACTTTTTGGGTTAATTGCTGGGTTGTGGTGTTCGTTGGTGTAGTTCAT
>NW_027105541.1:83815-84190 GCF_000696795.3 Halyomorpha halys
TTACATCCCCATGTCTACAGATATGAATAGCCATACTTTGAAATCTTTAATAGGATGTGGAATATAATAATGAAATTGTAAACATTCAGCTGTTTCAATGTAACCATTGTAAACAATCAAATGTTTCAAGATGAGATTGAAGAAGAAAAACTCCCAACGGTATATTTATTTCTAGTTGAACTAACAGAGTAACGCTCAACATTGAATTTTTAATAAACTATAATTATTCTATAATAACTACTATAGAATTTTCTTCTTCATGGAGAAGAGAGAGAGAACCTGCATCCCTAACCCATACCATCCTGGACGGTCGTCCCTTACTTACCAAAAAATCCCTGAAAAATAGGGAAAGAGAAATACTTTATTCATCTATGC
>NW_027105541.1:85567-85819 GCF_000696795.3 Halyomorpha halys
GTGGTTCTGTCACTTTTTGGGTTAATTGCTGGGTTGTGGTGTTCGTTGGTGTAGTTCATACCATCGGACTGGTGGAGGTGCTGGTGTCAGTGCCTCCAGTCAAGGAGAGGTGGGGGTGGCGAAAGGGAAATCATTAAGGTGGGACGTCTACAATAGTCCCCCGTGGCCAGAACCCTATTATCCTCCCAGGGAGAGCACCACTCTCCAGTCTGATTATTGATTCTATTAACTCCAAACATTTTCATGCGGGCC
>NW_027105541.1:88115-89271 GCF_000696795.3 Halyomorpha halys
ACGCCCTCACCGAGAATGCCCCTCGTTGGAGGCTCCCTTAACACCATTGCTTATCTCGATGTGGAGAGGAATTGAACCTTCGAGTTGCATAATTATAGAATGAATGGCGAAAGTAAGTAACTTCTCACCCTGCAGCAGAAGTGGACCAACAAGAGCCCTACATAGAACATCGGGAACCTCGTTATCTTACTGGAGAAGGGGCCACTTGTAGGACAATGGCTAGTGCTTAATTGTCAACCACCTTTCCTGGTAGAGATGGTGACACCCGCACATTCATGGTACAAACCCCTTCTGGTAGTTACCTTACTTTAGCAGTTAGGTCAGTAATTCCCTTATTTTATCCTCTTGGAGAAGAAAAGGAAAATATATAGATAATGTAATTTAACTGTGTTTATTTAAGTTGATTTCACAGAAAAGTTCTTTATAATACATTAAGTTATGAATTTCACAAACAAGGAGTGGATGAGTTTCCCTAAGTAATACCTAGTAATACCTTACTTAGTTTCCATCCCCTCTTGAGCTCAGGAATTGTTAGGGTGGGCAGATGCTTGCTCAACATAATTTCTGGCTGATTTTCTTATTTATATTCCTTTTATGTTATTGAATTAAACTAAAGTAGCTATTTTAAGTAATTATAAATGATGTTGTTCATGATTCAAGGTTACCTTTTCTTTTATATTCAAAGCTCTTACATAGGTATAACTTTAGATTGTACTTTTTTCAGTAAACTTCAGCCTACCTGGGACAGCCTGCACATCACACCTTCAAATAAATCACTATGAGGAATTTTGGTAGGCGGTTTTCAGGGCTCCACCATAATTTGGTCAATAGAGGGGAAATAAATGGATGCGAAACAGAAGAATAGAAAAGCATGGAGCAAGTCAACTTCCTTCTATATAACTTACATCATCAATCCATAGATCCCTTATCAAAACTCATTATCACACTATAACCATAGATCTTTTATTTTGGCACCCCTACAACCATCTGTAAATTATGCAATAGATTTTTTTCTACTAATACATTTTTGTTTATTTATTAATTTATTATTATTAAGTATGATAACAAAGGCCTTGCAAAATTGCAATCAAGTCTAACATTAATTTGACTTATGATATCACCTTTATACCATAATTTAATTTCTTATATCACTAAT
>NW_027105541.1:93314-95700 GCF_000696795.3 Halyomorpha halys
AGCAAAGGCACTTATTCAGAAAGTTTGAAAGACTCCGCTAGACAGGGACGAAGAGTTGCCAAACGATTCGAGCGGAGCATGGAGGGAACTGACACAAGATTAGACGAGACTGTCTTCGATATCCATCCCTTGATACACCTCGCACGAGGAAGCGAAACTTAAACAAGTTGGATCGACGAAGCATCCTCCCATTTTTTTTTCAAAACCCCTTTATTTAAATTAATACAAATATAAACATATATACATTATGTACAATTTTTAAATTTTGTCCTTTTACTAGAGCAGTGCTCCATTCTAAGGAACGCTGAGTAAAAGAAAAATAAATTGGGAGTAACATAAATTTTAAAAATATGTGAGATGCTGGGGCGCACTTCAATATCTGTCTTTTTTTCTTAAACACTAAAAACTAAAACCTGTGTTTCTGTCACTTTCTGGGTTAATTGCTGGTTTGTGGTGTTCGTTGGTGTAGTTCATACCATCGGACTGGTGGAGGTGCTGGAGTCAGCGCCTGGAAGAGTGGATTGGTCAATGATTGGAGGGAGTCAAGAAGTTGACATCTCTCCGACCAAAGAACTCTGGTAATGTGGGCGGATCCAGGAGTTGATGCAGTTCTGGAGGCTTCTTCTTCTTCCAAGATGTTATGCGGACCATCTTCCGCAGCATGGTATCCTGGAACCCCTGAAGGTGGCGCTCCATATAGAAGTGCCGACCTTAGGATGCTCTTCTAGATCTGTAGTTTGAGCCGCAGAGAGAGCGCTGGTGTTTGAGGAGATGGTTTAATCTGGAAGACCGTCTTCTTATTGTTCTTGTTTTGTGGTAAAGATAAGTGGAAAATTTAAGATGGCGGTCCAGTTTCACGCCCAGGTAAACTATTGAGTTCGAAGGGGAGATAATGGTGCGTTCAGCTTGAGCGACTTCGGGAGAGTCGATCTTTTGTGTTGTTGATGAGCGAACACGACGCGGTCTGTCTTAGCTGGGTTCATAGAGATGTTTAGACTGCCCAGCCGTCGAACAATCTCCTTAAAGACTGCTACGGCCCGCTCTAGTGCATGTTTGGCGTTCATACTGCTGCTGTAGAGGGGGATGCCGTCGGGATAGGCGGCAACTGTAGTCTGTCTGTAATTTTCACCAACCACATCAGCGGTATAGATTTAAAACAGCACTGGCGATAGAGCTGCCCCCTTGGCACTCCGCATGTCAATGGGATGGAACGGGAAAACGCATCTCGAACCCGCACAGAGATGGTCCTGCTCTCAATCTTTTGTACAATCTATGGATATCATAGCTGTATCGTGGTTCCTATTGAAGCTGGAGTTCACTTCATGCTGGAGCTTCATCAGATGGTGTTCCGTGCTCATGTGTGCCTGAAAGCCGGTCTGCTCGTAAGGGATAACGGAGTGTTCATCACAGAATTCCCGAAGGTAATTCAGGATGATCTATTCGTAAACCTTAGCGAGATGTGGTAGGAGACTTATATGGGAGCCTGTACTGGTATAGGAGCCTGTACTGTTATAGGAGCCTGTAATGGTCGGCGTCAAATCCTGTCCACTTCGGCTTGGGGAGTGGAAACAAGATGACATGTTTCCATTTGTCTGGAAAGTACGTCAACCTGAAGCACGAATTGTAGAGGTTGGTGAGCGGTGCGATTCCCTTCCTCGGTAGTTGTTTCAACGGGACCGTCTGTATCCCATCTTGACTAGTGGCCCGGTTTCCATGGCATCGTCTCAAGATGGCCTTCAGTCTTCTAGGTGAGACAAACATATAGTTGTTCTCACGGGCCATGGTTGGGATTGAGAGCGATGAATGAACTACCGTGAAGGCAGTTTTTACCATTTGTTTTCCCGCCAGGTTCGCTGATGTCTTGTGTCATAGAGTGTGTCTGGCGTTGAGATCTCCTACTAGCCAGTGGTTTGTCCTTGTCCCCAGGTGTCTAAGAGCTGCCGCAGTTCCGGTACTGACCCTCTAGGACGCCGGTAGATTCCCGTGAGGTGGGCTGGTGCATCAGTAGTTGGACGGTGAAATGACTTATCCGGGCGTCCTGGATGTTCAGAGGTGGCGGGATCTTCTTCCACCGGACAGCTATGAGGACACCACCGTGTGGGTCGTGGAGGTCATCAGTGGCTACGTGGTATCCCCTGATATATGGGGTAGCCCCTGTATCCTGGTTTCGGTGAGGACTGCTACCGTCGGTTCGATGAGCGCTATTATTCCAAGGATACGGCGACCCTTTATATACCTTCGGAGAGTAGCCCTGGTGACATCAAGATAGCTCGAATCAAATTGTAAGGATGACCACCCCCTCCAAATTAGTCTCCACCCCTCCAACCACGTTCACACAAGACAACCCCGCTGATCCAGCTTCACCTGGCTGCGCGCCCAAGAAGCT
>NW_027105541.1:95835-97616 GCF_000696795.3 Halyomorpha halys
GATGGAACGGGAAAACGCATCTCGAACCCGCACAGAGATGGTCCTGCTCTCAATCTTTTGTACAATCTATGGATATCATAGCTGTATCGTGGTTCCTACTGAAGCTGGAGTTCACTTCATGCTGGAGCTTCATCAGATGGTGTTCCGTGCTCATGTGTGCCTGAAAGCCGGTCTGCTCGTAAGGGATAACGGAGTGTTCATCACAGAATTCCCGAACGTAATTCAGGATGATCTATTCGTAAACCTCAGCGAGATGTGGTAGGAGACTTATATAGGAGCCTGTACTGGTATAGGAGCCTGTACTGTTATAGGAGCCTGTAATGGTCGGCGTCAAATCCTGTCCTCTTCGGCTTGAGGAGTGGAAACAAGATGACATGTTTCCATTTGTCTGGAAAGTACCTCAACCTCAAGCACGAATTGTACAGGTTGGTGAGATGTGCGATTCCCTTCCTTGGTAGTTGTTTCAACAGGACCGTCTGTATCCTATCTTGACCAGGGGCCCGGTTTCCATGGCATCGTCTCAAGATGGCCTTCAGTCTTCTAGGTGAGACAAACATATAGTTGTTCTCACGGACCATGGTTGGGATCGAGAGCGATGAATGAACTACCGTGAAGACAGTTTTTACCACTTGTCCTCCCGCCAGGTTCGGTATGGTGGTCGCCCCTGTATCCTGGTGTCGGTGAGGACTGCTACCGTCGGTTCGGTGAGCGCTATTATTCCAAGGATACGGCGACCCTTTATATACCTTCGGAGAGTAGCCCTGGTGACATCAAGATAGCTCTTATCAAATTGTAAGGATGACCACCCCCTCCAAATTAGTCTTCACCCCTCTAACCACGTTCACTCACAAGACAACCCCGCTAATCCAGCTTCACCTGGATGCGCGCCCAAGAAGCTGAAGCACTCTATTCCTTTCCATTTCCAGGTGGAATGGGCCGCAGTAGCTCACATTGGTTAAAACCCATGACCAGGACGGTTGTTCTGAGAAGCATTCGAACCACATTAAGCTTAATTGTCAACCACCTTTCCTGGTAGAGATGGTGACACCCGCACATTCATGGTACAAACCGCTTCCGGTAGTTACCTTACTTGAGCAGTTAGGTCAGTAATTCCCTTATTTTATCCTCTTGGAGAAGAAAAGGAAAATATATAGATAATGTAATTTAACTGTGTTTATTTAAGTTGATTTCACAGAAAAGTTCTTTATAATACATTACGTTATGAATTTCACAAGCAAGGAGTGGATGAGTTTCCCTAAGTAAGGTGTTACATAGTTTCCATCCCCTCTAGAGCTCGGGAATTGTTAGGGTGGGCTTGCTCAATATAATTTCTGGCAGTTGCACACACTTTGTTTATTGATTTTCTTATTTATATTCCTTTTATGTTATTGAATTAAACTAAAGTACCTATTTTAAGTAATTATAAATGATGTTGTTCATGATTCCAGGTTACCTTTTCTTTTATATTCAAAGCTCTTACATAGGTATAACTTTATATTGTACTTTTTTCAGTAAATTTCAGCCTAACTGGGACAGCCTGCACATCACACCTTCAAATAAATCACTTTGATAAATTTAGGTAGGCGGTTTTTAGGGGCCCACCATAATTTGGGCAATAGAGGGGAAATAAATGGATGCGAAACAGAAAAATAGAAAAGCATGGAGCAAGTCAACTTTCTTCTATATAACTTACATCATCAATCCATAGATCCCTTATCAAAACTCATTATCACACTATAACCATAGATCTTTTCTTTTGGCACCCCTACAACCATCTGTAA
>NW_027105541.1:97666-98005 GCF_000696795.3 Halyomorpha halys
TCAATCCATAGATCCCTTATCAAAACTCATTATCACACTATAACCATAGATCTTTTCTTTTGGCACCCCTACAACCATCTGTAAATTATGCAATACATTTTTGTTTATTTATTAATTTATTATTAATAAGTATGATAACAAAGGCCTTGCAAAATTGCAATCAAGTCTAACATTAATTTGACTTATGATATCATCTTTATACCATAATTTAATTTCTTATATCACTAATAAATATTAAAATATAAAAATGCTATTAATTATAAAAATGAATGTTTCAACAAAAAAAGTAGTAAAGATTTTTCTAGAGTAACAAATACATAAACACAAATTCATAATATG
>NW_027105541.1:101108-101398 GCF_000696795.3 Halyomorpha halys
GATTTATTAATTAAATGATCTTTGCAGTGGTTAAAGAGCATAAGTTAAACTGAATGCTCTCCTATTCAACAAGTATTGTTTTTTTGTTATTTGGAGAGAAAGGAGAGAAGTTTGCTGAATACCCGATAGATATTAATAAAAAATTGAATGTATATATAAAAAAAATGTTGATCATTTTATCAACAAAGGGAATAGAGGACATTTTTGAAAACTAATGTAGGAGAAAACTAAACTGAAAAGTTAAACACAAAAATATACTGCTAACAGCCTTTAGCAGATTACTTGTAACA
>NW_027105541.1:103556-104752 GCF_000696795.3 Halyomorpha halys
ACAAAAGTAAATTTAACATAAAACAAATTACTTAACATTATTTTCTTCTTGTTAAGGCAAGTGGATAAAAAATAAAAAATGAGTCTAGTTTCAGATATTGGCTAATTTTTGCAAGCTAAAATATGAATAAACGTTCGCACCTATCTAACACGTATATTTGTTTGCTCAGACGAAAACTTAAATTTTGTTGTATTAAAAATTGATAGGTTTTCATATAAAGGAATTTTATTTAAGATATTTTATTAAGATAGGTCGTTACTATGGGATGCAACTTCTTACAAAACATTAAAACTTTGTATGAACACGAGGCTTCAATTAGAACGCCAGCGCTGCCTGCCGCTCATCAAGTGCAATTCTTTGTACCTCAAAGCAAAAGAAGACTTCTTCTCTCTTAGATGCAGGTCTCATTGATAATACCATCAGAATAATTTCACGAACGGCATCTTCGTGTGCAATGGTCCCTTCCACGTAATTCTTGTTTAGGCGTTGAATTGGGAAATACTGTCCAGGAGGAGAGTACCCGGAGACGGAACTATCTATGCCCATTAGTCCTGGAACAAGGTATGCATGAGGTCAGGGTGCGTGCACTAAAAAGATATTTGTTTACATAAAAAAGAAAATGGTCCTGATGTGTCAAGAAAGTCATTATTTAGTTCACGATCTTAGAACTTTTGTAAATGTTAAGTTTATTGGAATAATCAGTACTTTATAGTTGATTAAAGTACTAAGCTTTGAAGTTATCTTAACTTAGCTTCGAAATTAGCTATACTTAGCTTCGAAGTTAGCTATCTTAGATTCGATGTTAGCTACCCTTAGGGATAGGGCGAATTTCGTGGATATATTACGAGAAACTGAATTTGAAATCATGTTGCGGACTTACAGATAATTGGCCTGTTCCATTTTCTTCCCTACTGATCCATTAATACCATGGTACTGAATCTTGCTTGATTTTTAAAAAATAAATGAATTGATGAAGACAATTATTCATAGTATAACTTTACTTCTGTTTAGTTCAGTTGAGAATGTCACCAGAGGGTTTTCAATTCATATTCATTTGTGTCAGAACTATATCTGAGACACAAGACATATTTTGAATCTTTGGTCGTTTGATAATTTTCCGTTTTATATTTTATTTATTAAAATTTACAACTTCGGAAACTTCTTCTTGGGAAGAAATCACTGAATTTGTTTTGAAA
>NW_027105541.1:106217-109952 GCF_000696795.3 Halyomorpha halys
AATATCTTCCTCTGACCTATCGGAGTGGATTAACCTTTCGACCTAGTGGATTAACCGTCGACTAGTATTTATTTTACGTATTATTTGTTTATTTGTAAATTAGTTTATTTTATTTTAATTTTTATAATTTATCTGAAAGGCTTTTTATTTTGCTTGTATGTTTCATTTATGTTAGTTTTTAGTTGTTTTTTTTACCATGTAATTGAACCTAATAAATGTTTAATCTGAGCCAGTTTGTTTTTTTGTTCATTTTTAAAGCCTTCCAACAAAAAGACATAGTCGATTTGAGGTGGCTTTAACACTCCTAATAAAAGTAAAGTCTTCAATTTATACAAGTTATAAACAACTGTTAACCTATAACCTTAAATTCACTTTAACCATATATATTTTGTTGTCTTATCTCTTAGTTAGAGCACAATAGAGCAATATTCACATTATTTCACTATACGCTTCTGAAGTTGTCTGTTTGGATGAATATTCATTCATATTCGTTCATTCGTCTTACATTACATTGTGAGATAACTGGTCAAACTAATATTCCATTGTATTATAACTGGTGGGCTCACAGCGCACTACGCTATTCCAAAGAGGTAGAACCTAGTTGCGATAACTTGAACATTGCTCGATGACGTCACTCAACCTGGTTCCTCATGCTGACATTTCATCAATATTTTGTTCAGTTATTTCGCTATTCGGTTCTACCACATGGTATGTATATATTGTGTATAATTGTTCTTCTCCGGGTTAGTTAGATATCAGCGTTCTTTCAATTTAACTCCTTCACTTTCGACATCTTTCGTTTCGTGGTTCTTTCTTCATCTCCCTCTCTCTCTCTCTCGCCCTCTGTTCGGGGACTCTTCACATTTGTCATTGAAGAGTATGGTGAAATCTGGAACTTCAGAGCAGAGCATTACCTCGCGCACCGCTGTCTTGGAAAGGCGGATGCGGGGTGTGAAACGGAATATTATGGGTGTTTTCAGTATCGATATCGAAAACCCAAGCGACGTTGACGCAGCCATGTTCGGGGCGAGGCTGATAGAAGTTAAGCAGTTCTGGACTGAGTTCAGGGACGCCTGGAATGAGCGTGAAGACCTCACTGTCGCTATTGGAGAAAAGGATTCATTTCCTGACGACTCTTGGCTCGAGCTTTATGACTCATTAAAGGAGGAAATAGTAAAGACGAATGGTGCATTGTTATTAATTCAACAGAAGCGCGAAGCAAGAAAATCTCTACAACACACTACGCTTCCTGATTGCTCCACATTTAATCAAAATGCAACCTACACACAGACACCACAATTACCAAGGATTCCTATCCCAACGTTTTGTGGTGATCTCCTTAAGTGGTCGCACTTCCATTACACGTTCACATCGTTGATACATGATGAGCCGACCTTATCCAACATCGAGAAGTTCCACTACCTTATCGGCCCCTTGAAGGGTGAAGCTGCAGCGGTAATCTCCAGATTTCCAGTTGAAGGAAATTCGTACGAATTGGCCTCGAAACGAGTGGTGGAACATATCAGGATCCGCGGGTCTTACCTAACGTGCTAATTCACCGTATAATAGACTTCAACTGCAAGGGGGCAAGAAGTGACCTGCAAAGGTACGAGCAGTTTCTGACATGTGTCGCTGACAACGTAAAAGCTCTGCGGGCATTACAACTCAAGGACACTACGGACTTCCTTCTTACCACACTTGCGTTAAGGGCATTGGGGCCAGAGACCAAAAGACAGTTTGAACTGTCTCTGGGATCCAGCCAAGAGTTTCCCACGGTGTTATAGCCTTTGTTCGGCAGAGGAAAAATGCTATCCACATGTCACAGGACGCAGACATCTCTAAAAGACCAGGGCACTCCAACGAAACGAATCAGAAGCAAAGGTTCGTCTCCTTGCACGAAACCTCTTTCACACCTTCTTCCAGGAATACTAAGGATACTCCAGCTGTGTTTGAACAACTCGGAACAGAACTGAGAAGAGCAAAGGAGCGCCAGAAGTTAGATGTCCTCTCTGCAAGGGAAATTATCTGCTCTCCAAGTGCGAGACTTTTATTGAGCTCCCTCTTACCCAGAAACTTGAACGCGTCCGAACCTTCAAGGTATGTTGGAATTGCCTTCTCAAGGGCCATGAAGTGGCCACATGTCGCCCACAATTTCGATGTCGGAACTGCTGTAAGAAGCATCACACGCTGATCCACCGCCAGGAAGTAGACAACACAGCCACTGTAGTTGATGCAATGTCCAATAAGCCTACATCTACGGAGACCTTCATTGGTTTCAGATCCACGCCATCGTCATCCACGGATACCATGGTACTTTTGGGCACTGTATGCATTCTGGTCAAGTTGAAGAGGGGATATTTTCATATGGCCCGTCCTGTGTTGGACTCCGGAAGCCAGCACACATTAATTTCCAGTGCGCTCGCACACAAGATCGGCGCTAACATTTCAAACTTTGATCATTGTATCACAAGTCTTGGTGAGTCAGCCGTTCCGAGGACGCATCTGAAAGGATCTACTTTTTGCACCATACGCCCATTTGCTGGTAAACAAGAATATAGCCTCTCGCCGGTGGTAGTGGACCGCATCACGTCGTCATTACCAAATGTCAACCTTCCTTCTTCGATCGTCAGCTGCATTATGTGCCATCCTTTAGCTGATCGACGTTTCGGGGAGTCAGGTCCAGTCGATCTGTTAATCGGTGGGGACTTATACCCACGGGTTCTCGTTGGAGCTCCTTCTCCTACTGAAGTCGATGGACTTTATTTCACGGATACAGCCTTTGGCTTAGTCGTTTCTGGCGTTGTTTATGAGCTAGCTCCAAATGCGTTCTCTTTATTCTGACTTACCAAAAGTAGCATCGAAGACCATCTAAAGGCATTCTGGGAGCTTGAGGAACCCATGACTATTAACCGATCACATCCGGATGACGTTCAGTGAACACTTTGTTCAAACACACCGCCGCACTGTCGAAGGGAGATAAGTGGTTAAGCTACTCTTTAAACCTGAGAGCCTGGAGCTGGACGACAATAAGAGTATAGGGCTTCGGAGGTTTTTCTCATTGGAATCATGCAAGAATATCTCGCCTTGGGGCATATGTCGCCTGTACTGACCCATTCTACGTACATCATACCTCACCATGGAGTATGGCAGGAACAACTGAACGAGCCCAAGCTTAGAGTGGTTTTCGACGCCTCCTGTCGTTCAACCCGTCACAGCTTAAATGATTTATTAAACTCCGGCCCCAAGCTGCAGAGAAATCTAGCTATGATTTTGATTCGATTCCGTCTATACGCAGTCGCTTTCTGCGCCGACATCGTGAAGATGTATAGGCAGATCATCATGCATGATGATGACCGGAAGTACCAGCATATACTGTGGCGCAGTTACACCTCAGAAGCGATCTAGGAGCTTGAACTTAACACGGTTACCTATGGAATAAGATCTCGTGCCTACCAGGCTCTCCATGTCGTTGAACAACTGGCTGAGGATGAAGGCATCGCAACGTGTACCCTTTGACATGTATGTGGATGACATCGTAAGCGGGGCTGAAACTCTTGCAGATGCCCTGGAACTAATCTCGCAATTGGGTACGTTGTTCGCCAAGGGAGGATTTAGTCTAAGTAAGTGGGCGTCTAACGTGGCGGAGGTGTTGCCATGCGATAGGGAGAAGGTAGAATTGGTTCCCATACAGTTTCCCGAGCACGACTGCGTCAAAATCCTAGGACTCTTCTGGAA
>NW_027105541.1:112287-113708 GCF_000696795.3 Halyomorpha halys
TAATTCCATTATTTTATCCTCCTGGAACAGAAGACGACATCACGCCTAGTTAATGCTATCAACTGTATGTTTGGAACGTTTTTCTCAGGAAGGTTCATCAGTTTCCTAATAGAATGTGACACGTATTTTCTTTCCATGCCGAGCGGGAATTGTTAGGGTGGGCGGACGCCTCCTGAGTATAGTTCCTTGAAGTTCACACATTTTACCCACACTAGACACTTTTTTATCATTAAATTAGCCTAAACAAGCTATCTCAAGTAATTTTCAATGATTGTTTAGGATGTAAAGTTCATTCCTGCTTGCATTTAAACTCTGTTCATAAGTATAACCTTATTTTGTATTCTTCTTCTCTCTCTGTAAAATTCAGCCTACCTGTTACAGCCTGCAACACATCTCAACAAGTAAATCACCCGGAGCTAATTATGTGGGCGGTATGTTCCGGAAACTAAATCAACGGAAACAGAAAGGTTGAATCGGAAAGGCTGCCATGTATAGGATTTGTAGAGCCCCATGTGGCCAACAGCCAAATCTCACCTCCTCCAGGGCTCTCTGTGCTGTGAAGCAGCTCAGACTAATGAGATAGCCATCTTGTCTTCTGGTATAAGTAATCTTTTTTCTTTTGTCTCTCATCAGGGATCTACCATGAGTGAGTAAACTCCCGGAGTTGTTCCCAGAAGCAGAGAGGAGAGAGGCCTAAGAGTATGGAAGAAGCCATGGAGAGTAAGTCCATCTAGCAATAGTTATCATCCACATCATCATCAACCACCTCAATTTTCGATGTACAATTTTCATAGATTAGCCATTCAAAATTTACTAACCATCAAATTATAAATGTTTTCTTTCGGTCACCCCCTACACCACTAGTAATTTAAACAATAGAATTTTATTTTTCATCCAATCATGTTTCGTTTTCAATTATACAGCCCACTCTAACCTAACCAGCCAACCAAAGTGAAGTGTCCCTGGCATTAAGGTGAAGGTATGCTTCATACAAATATTTTTCTTAATCTTAATATTTCAAAATGTAGTAACTATATTTATTTGGACCAAGAAAATGGTGCTATGGTTGGTAAATGGAGAGTACAGTGATTTGCAAAATTCAGCACTGAGCCATTCGGTAGTAAAACATGGTAATAGTAAAAATTCCAGCTTTTATAATTCCTAAAGCATAATACTTGAACAAGCCTAATGTACACCCTGATTAATTACTACAATTGACCAAGTGGCATGTATTATAATATAAAATTGAGTCATTATATTATTGAACGCTTAGAAATAGTAAAACAAATATTTAAGGAATAGGACCTAAATAGTTCTGAATCAATTATACTGTCAAAATATAATAATAGGCCTCCCCTGAATCATATAGAACAGCAGTCCGCTGTGAAGAGTGAACTCGGAATACTATACTTACCAACTGG
>NW_027105542.1:0-1540 GCF_000696795.3 Halyomorpha halys
AAAAAACAGCAGGAATATTCAGAGAGATGTAGAATTTCTAGATTATTCGAAAAATTTGGGGGGAGATGAAAGGGATCAGTATGCTCTACTCTCTTAAAGGGAATGCTGTAAAGCCAAAAAAAAAAAAGGATCTGATGCACCATCGTAGAACAGGTTTACGTTGTGGTTAACGTGCACCATTGAATCTGCATTGAAACAGGACGCAGCCAGTGATTGGGTCCTGTACTGCCAAGTCCACGGAGTTGAACGTAAGGCCCACATTTTTGGCTTTATGATTTCCTAGATTCATTTCTCGAGGCTACCGCGAAATAAATATCGACTATCTCAGGTGGGAATCGAACCAACAAGGGCTAAACCAAGCACTCTAGTATTTTTGCTCTTACGGGCTCAGCCATCAAGTTCTCAAAACAAAATACCTATAAAACGAAATAATCAAATTCAAATCTTTATTATTTTTATTCTGTGGGAGTGGGTAGCTCTGTGGTAAGACACCATGCTTAACTCCATGGAATTATTATCTTTTTTACTGTATCCACGAGTCAACATAATGGGTTCGGGAGCCATCTGAAGCTCCCAAGGTTTCTCAGCTCATAAAAGGGGTATTCATGATGTTGTGTTAAATGTTAAATGTTTTACCATGTTAAATGTTGTAAGTATAAGATTGTGAGCAGCCCTATTTGAAGTCATGTTAAACGTTAAATGCATAAGAGCCCCTTGCGGATTTTCTCAGCAACTTGTTGTATAAGCCTTTATGTTTATAACCTTCCTTCCAGACCCTCATGTTGTTGTTTACTTCTGTTTTGATTTAAGTAATTAGTTAAAACATGCCTAGAGTGAGTGAAAAGTGGAATTTGTGTGAAAGTTTAGCTTATGAAATGAAATGAAAAAATAACTTTATTCTGGGACATATGTCCCCTATGAATAGTTACATGGTTCATATAGTGAGGTTTTTATCTGGCGAGCGTTTATAAATTTTCAGATAGTAGAATGAAATTACATTGTTTTTTTTTTTCTCAAATGTATCATTAAAATTATCTATTCTGGTTTAATAACAGGGATATGAATACCACAAACACACGAAAGAACTGAGCTGTCAAAACAAAAATGGCGGCGATCTCAACTGGTCTATTGGTGACGTCACTCTCCATTTAACAAACCAAGTAACAGACTCTCAGCCATGTTAAATGTTATTTCGTTTTACCACGGTAAAAGAAGGCAATTTTTTTCGATTTAACATGAGTTTTTCCATTTAACACGCTTTAACATGTTAAACTAAAGATCATGAATACCCCTAAAATGGATGACTTAGTTGGGTAAAAATCTGGAGGCCGAGCGTGATTCTGAAATCAAATCACCTCCTTGCATAACCGTTGGTCTAGTAAGGGTACTTCCTTACAAAGTATTGCACCCCTGACCCTTCATTGGTTGTAGCAGTATATATTTAATTTTTTTTTATTATTATTCCTTATAGTCTTGGTTATTATATTCGAATAAATACAAGTTTATTACATTTATACGTAAAAAGTCCCAATGCTATTTA
>NW_027105543.1:0-315 GCF_000696795.3 Halyomorpha halys
TAAATCTTTGTTAGCAAGTTATTCCTCCTTAAAAAAATAAACACTAATTTTATGTTATTTTATTTTATTTATTTTTTTGTCATCATTCAGATCCACTGAGACTAATGGTCACACTCCTAACCTAATATATATATATATATATATAGCTGACCGTAAAAATTTAAATATGAGAAGATGGTCAGGGTTGTGGTCAAAAAAAGTTTTCAAAAAGTTCATTAACGTATAATACCACGTTATAGTCAATCAGCCGTACCATTAATAAACCTATGATTTTAGTTTACCTAAAATATAATCGAAAAATCTAATAAATCATAA
>NW_027105543.1:7355-8514 GCF_000696795.3 Halyomorpha halys
CCCATAGGCGTTGATGACCAGAGGGTTTTACGCCTTTAAGCAACAAACAACAACAACAACTAAAAAAAATAATAAAAATCTGTACTATCATAACCCATCAAGTGTCAAGGGTTCACTGCTTTGTAAGGAAGTACTGATACTAGATGAACGGTTGTGCAAGGAGGTGATTTGGTCACAATCACGATCGACCGCCAGATTTTTACCCATTTAAGGGTACCCAATTTTATGAGATTGGTTGGACCCCAGGATGGCTTCAGAACGCACAGGAGTTGACTAACAGCTACAGTGTAACAGAAAACAATTTTTCTCCCGGATTATAAATCGGGTCCTTGGAATTAAAAGCCACGCGCCTTACCCCGGGGCTACCCGCGCTCACTATAAAACAATATTTTTTGACTTCAAACAAGATGAATTATTGCACAAATTAGAGTATTTTATTATGTAAATATTGAAATAAATAAAATTTCAGAGATCATATTAGTTTGCTTAAATGATGTAGTTATATGCCACTATTCCCAAGAAATTTTATTATTATTTTTATGTTTTTGTTTTGTACTCACAGCACTGTACTTAATCTTCTTCTTAATTATGATAGCTTAGCTAACAATTTCTTTCATTGCTCAGCTATTATTGACATGTCATATTTAATATACGAATAGGGATGATATGAAACAAATTTAATTTCATTAAATAATCCAAAGCCCGCCCAAAAGGCTCAGTTCTGTAAATCCGTACAGAGCCTGCTGCTGAATGAGATGGCTACGGATCTACTGCAGTAACTATTTGCAAGATGCTGAACTAGCAATGATCGGTCGATAGGTCTCACTAGGTCGAGATATTCTGCTGGATCTGCTCCGGTTAATATCATCCGTCGAACATTTCCTTTAGATATTTAATAAAAACATTGAAGCTATCCCAAGGATGTAATATCTGCAAAGCTGAAAATCATGCATATATTTTTTTTGCTCTATTCAAACTAAATTTAAAACGAATTATTGAGCCCAGCATTGCTTTTCAGGTTGTTCCAAGTAACATTAATACCAGGAATAGTTATTATAAATATTATTTTTTTTATGAAAGGAATATGGTCCGGGTGCGGTCAAGAAAAACTCAAATAGTAGAAATATACTAATTTAATGAGCCAACGTTTCGCCCCACG
>NW_027105543.1:14594-15034 GCF_000696795.3 Halyomorpha halys
CTTTCATCTTTACACACGGTCAATCAATAATCATCCATTATTTTTTTTAGTTTTAAATTGAAATGTTTTCTTTATATAAAGACTTGAATATCATTAATTAATAAAAAATTGAGTTTAGTCTTGCTTGTAGTAAACTCCGAGGAAGAATCCATATTGATTTTATTTGTTATTTCGATTTTTTAGACGTTTACATGTAATGAATGTATTAAGGGATGTAGGCAAAATAAGTATAATTCAGAAAATGTCTGAAATTTATTTAGGGTTTTAAAAGGGGAATGAACATTTTGAAATCCACATGGTTCAATCACAAAACCATTTGTTCTTTTTAGAAAATTAAAGAAACCGTCTCGAAAGGGTTGTAAAAGTAGTTTGAATTAAAATTTCAAAACATTCCACAGTGTGTAAAACTTAAATCTATTTCGGTCTTTTCTCATTTACAG
>NW_027105544.1:0-5573 GCF_000696795.3 Halyomorpha halys
AAAGCTTTTTAAACAGAAAGAGTAAAAAAAAAAAATAATAAAAATTAGTGAGTCATTTATTTCCATAATTTCTTGATAGACATATTCTTCTCGGAGTCCTCCTGCATAATCTTGGCCACAGCCATTTCAAAATCTTCTTGGGTAACATAGATCCTCCTCTCTCCCAGTGTATACATTCCTGCTTCAGTGCAGACACCCCAGAGCTCATTAAGCTTTCTATTACGACTCGATATTTTTCGGAAGTTTCCCCTGGTAGACACTTCTTCTTTACAGCCCACAAAAGGCTATTATATGGCAAAGTACTATCCACTATTATGCCTTGTGCCTTTAGACTCTCTAATCCTTCCCGAATGTGCTGTCGGAGTGCCGGAGGATATCTTCTTTCTTTCAGGTACGTAACCATGTCTCGCTTTAATGGGATTTCATGGACTGTCTTCCCCAACTTATTGCCCTGCTTGATGAATATATCCGAGTATTCCTCCGCCATTAACTCCCTCCAGTTACCCGTCTTGCTAACCGTCCCTACTCGCGGTGTTCCTCCCCTCGCAAGTCGTTGACAACTGAATTTTTTCCGTCCCAACCGAATATCCCATCTGTTTCCCACATTCCTAATTCGCGCCCTACCTTCGGCAATAAGTCGCATCCGATAATAATCTGATACTCGCCTGCCATGTTCCCCACTACGTGCATCATTAATTTACCTCCGTTTTCCCCCCATTTGCCCAGATCTATAATGACTTCCCCTTCCACACTACAGGGTCCACCGAGGGTGATCAACTCACAATAACATACCTGAACATTGGGCTGGGGTGTCCTCTCTCCGTTTCTCAGCTTCTTCAACGCCTCTCGACACACGATGGTGTTGGAGCTCCTTGTATCGACCAAGGACCGTACTCCTCTCTCTTCGATAATAGGCAGGCCGCTGCTCTCGTTTCCTACGATGCAACTCACCATCGGCCGCCGCTCTGTATAGATTCTCCGCAGATCTCTTCAGTGGATCCCTCCCGTTTTTACTGCTCTATTCATTTCTCGATGTGTTTGGCCGCCTTATCTCCTTATTCTCAGCATCTGTGCCTGATGCCTCTGATAACTCCGAGATGTCGCTGCACGACTCGTCTGGTCTAAGACTGACTCCCTTCTTCGCCTCACTCTCTTCACATTAACCTCCATGGGCTCTCTAAGGTTCGCCTCTTTCCTCCGGTACATATAGGGGCATCTTCTCCTCGTTCCCACATCCGTAGCATCTGGTACGAGGAAATTGAGCCACCATGTGACCTGTTTTTCCACATCCGTGGCACCTCCAGTCTTCCCTTCGACCGTTATTCCTCGGCTTGGCCTGGTTCGTTCTTCTGTCGTCTGAGCCCCTTTCCGGCCGACATCTCTCTGGTCCTTTCTCCTCCAAGGCTCTGGATTGTTCCTCGGGCGGGTATACGTCACTCTACTCCACCCTCCTTCCTCAAACTCCATCCTGGTATTTTCTTCCCGAGCGCTGGCATCTATCATATCCTGGGCACATTCTATAAATGTGCGCTCACGTGTGTGTCCTTCTTGCTTGTTGATTTCCTTTGCCAGATGTACCTTCTGTATCACGTCCAGGAAGTTCTTCTTCCATTGCACCACCTCTGCGCTCTGTGTCTCCCTCATCTTTTCTATTACTAAATTAAAATGGGGAAGTAATGATGCCGCATACTGTCCCTTCGTCTGACCCTGCTTTCTTCTCTCACGGAACATATAAAAAATTTCCTTCTACGGAGACCATCTTCCCCCGCCGTAAGCCTTTTTCAAGCGTTCCTTGACCACTGGCCAAGGTGTCTCTTCATCAGCTTGGATGTGATTAAGGATGGTCCACTTAATTCTGCAAATTAATGCCGCCTTCAGCGAAATATCATCATTTCTGTCTAGCAGGTCCTCCGATACTCCGATACCGGAGGTGCAGGTGTTGCAAGAGCCACAGGATCCGCTTGATTAGACGGTGGAAAGTTTATAACCGGCTCTCTTAACCGTGGGTACTCTTTGTTAACCATGATGAAACTATGTTAGTCACGAGAGAAGAAGGGGAAAAAAATGTTTTCATTTAAACAGAAAGAAAGAAAAAAAAATTACCACTTAAGTGAAGATAAAAAAAAAAAAATGAAAAAGGGGCACTGAAATGTCTTACTAACTTCCTGGAATAATACTGCTTTATGTCTCCTTTTAATTCCTCTTATATACACTTTGTGCGTTTGATTACGAGAGGAGTTAGGATTACGGGTGATATTGTGCCTAGCTATATTTTCAAATAACATTTGTAGTCACACGCTTTCTTCCTCCAAATGTTTTATACTTTTTATTTTTTACCCACTCGTAACGTTTCCTCTAAAAACACTTAGTCATTCTTGTAACGTATTTTTTTATTCGGCGTTTGTTCATTTTCGGCGCAGAATACCACTTTGCGGTTAGATTTCAAGCTAACAGGTTCGTTTCATTCTCTTTATTTCCCTATCTTGAGCATCTCTTCTTTTCTCAATTTTCCTTACCCACATTATTAGTTATGTTTACTATATATTATTATTGTTGTTTTCAAAATATTTTTTTCTATTCATTTATTTTTTTAAACTTTACTTATATTTTGCCTCTTTACCAATTATTATAATTACATACATTTTCTTTCTCCCAATTTTATTTTTTCAATTTCATTTCTCTTTTCATATTTTAATTTATAAATTATTAATAACTAATATATTCACATTTCTTTGTATTATATAACTTCATTTTTATTTTATTTTCTTAATTTTATTATTTTATCTTCTTATTCAATTACCTATGTATACATTTGGATTTTCTCTTCTCTCATCACTTTATTTTATTAATTCCATTCTGTAACATTATTCAAATTATGTCATTCATTTTATATTTTATTTTCTATATTCATCTTGTTCTGTTCCTAGCCCTAATGAAGGCTAGAAACTCTAGCTGAAACGTTGGCACGATTAAATAAGTTACATCAACTTATTTGTGTTTTATTTTGACCGCAACCATCTTCACTCGTATAAAATATCTATTATTTGATGAAGATCAGTTTTTTTGTATTGATTTGTTAAAAGTGTTCTCCTAAATGCTTTTAGTATATTAGATAGTACATTTATGTATTTAACTTTTCAATTTAGTTTTCTCTTAAATTTGTTTTCAAAAATATCTTGTAATCCCGATGTTTTTTTTTTATGTTCAGTTGAATTTAACTTTTTTAGAAGTATCTTTTATTAGTGAGAAAGCTGAAATGAGTTAGAAACCATCAAGTTCTGTAAAAGTAATTAAAATAAACGACTTGGTTCAATTTTATAATAAATTTAACGATCTGTTGGTTCCATCTTTGATTATTAAGTGGGGTTTTGGTATGGTCAGTTATTATAAAAACTTAACATATATTTTAATAAGTACTATTTAACCATTGAAAAATTGATCTCTTTAATTAAATATCTGATTGTAAATAATTTTTATATGAACTTACTCTTTCAGGTAAAAGTGGCTTAGACCTATCTATTAAAGAAGAAATGGTGAACGAAACTGTCCAATCAGGTCCATCTACTAATAAGTTTTCTTCCTTTTTTTTTTTTTTTACTATTTTTAATATTATATATTGTCAACTTATTACTTTTCCGTCATGCACATCCGTACGAGACTTACAAACTTCTAAGTTATTGCCTGGAAGAGCATCAATATTCTAGCTATAGTCCTTAAGCAAGAATGTAAATGTACGTTACCCAGACATGAAGGGGGTCCGTAGGTTTTGGTGTCGCTCGAATGCTGCTGATAATAACCTTTATATTTTTTTCTTTTTTTTCTTTATCCCCCTCCCTTTCCATTTCTGGCTTACGGGGTGCGGGAGCAATGGGGTAGTGCGCGCTGGGATTGCGCATGCCACTGCTCCCAATGATCTTTATCCGTACGGTAGGCCCTTCTGGTGCGCATCTGTCTGGGTGCCTCTTGCAGTTGTCTCATTCTGGGTCAGCTTCATCTTCTTCCGGTGGCTCGCCGATGTTGGGTGGTCAAGTCCTTCCCATTGTGAAATGAGTTGGGCCCACCACCTCCTTCCACCCGTAAATGAACTCCCTGAAGCAGGGATCATTCTCTTCTTCCAGGGAAAGTCCGACTCCGCGAGGGCGAAAATCCCAGTCTTTCTCAACAGCCTGGCACGGTGTCCTTCCATGGCGGAGCAATCCACTATTTCGTGTTCTGCTGTTTCAGGAACTCCGCACGTGGGGGACCGGGGGTCGATGTTCTTTCCAAAGCACTGCAGCTTTCCCCGAAACCCCCGTGTCCTGTTAGGATCTGTGAGACCAATAGTCTGGGATGACCCATTTAGCCTTCAGTCTGGAAGAGACGGTAGGGAAGAATTTTTTCAAAGTAGCGCCCTTCTGCCTTGCTACCCACCGTCCAATCCACTTCTGTATTGAGTCCTCCCGAAGTATTTTCTTCCACAACTTTGGAGTCTCGCTGATCCTCTCTCGGAGCTCATCCCGTAGCGCTTCTAGTCACAGCCTCTTTTTATTTAAGGACATCCTCCCTGAGGATGAGGTCCAGGGGCATCGCTGCGGCCAGCACCTGGACCTGCTCATGTGACACCGTTCTGTATGTCTTCGTGACCCTCAGCAGAGCCAATCTCTGTATGGTGGCCAGTCTTCTCTTCTGTGTCTGCGTGAGGTTTCGGCTCCAGGCAGGGGATGCGTACCTCAGAATACCCAAGATCACACCTTTATATATGGTCATCGTTGCAGGGTACCTGAGGCCCCAAAATGCACCCCCTATCCTACTTAATCCATTGAATGACAGTGTCACCCTGTCCTTTAGATACACTAGGTGGAAGTGGCATCGAATCTTTTTCTTATCTTCACACCAAGATATGTCACCTCCTCACCCGGTCCTGCTCATAATACCAGTCTCACATCGGTGAAAACCCATTACCAGGACGGTTGCTGCTCATAATAACCATCCTGGTAATGGGTTTTCACGGATGTGAGGCTGGTGGCTCAACCACTGCGGCCCATTCCACCTGGAATTGAAATAGAGTGCTTCAACTTCTTTATGAACGTGGTTCCTGAGGTCAAGTGGCACGGTGGTGAGAATTTGATATCTAGATTAGTTTCAAGAACTCCCAGCTCGTGTATGGGGTCTCCAGCCTGGATAGGAATACTTGTGCGTCCGTGAAAGAAAAGATTTTCTGCGTGATTGCTGGTGTAATGGAGGGAATCAACCGAGCGAGGAGATCGCCACATTGTTGTTAGACGAGGGATAGAATCGAATTTAAGGTAGCTACCTTCGATTTTGATTTCTTGAAATCAGCAGAGAGGCTCTCCGAACGTAGATAAAGGGTCGTCGTGTATCTTTGGGAGGATACATCGCAGATTCAACTACTTGGAGTCTCGTTTCCTCGTGCGAGATGAGAGAAACGGTTTTGGACCATTGCTCCATCATCAGGCACAGTTTAATTGTTGCTTATCATTATTTTGTTAAGATACTTTCAAGGTCTCTCCTTATTTAGTCCCTAATTTAAATTACATTGCTATATGCTGTGTTCTACACTTATTAAAATTTAT
>NW_027105544.1:6133-12032 GCF_000696795.3 Halyomorpha halys
AAACAGCTATGTCTGGTAGTTAATGAAGACATATACTCAGCTGTCATTCAGGTTAAAACATCATCAATGTCCTCATTGGGAATATATAACTATTTAGATTAGTATAATCATTATCATAAGGTTAAAATTATTAGGAAGAAAAGAAATGAAATCCTTGAAATAAAAGTAATTATAAATATGCCCAGTTTGAGGTCTGAACAACAAAAGTATCAATTATTCTATATAATTAATATCATTTTTCAATCTTGTTTTTCTAACCGCATCCCTGGGTCATTTTAATTTAACATAAGGTCAACCGTCTATATGTAGTATTATTATATTTATTGTTCCACAGATCTTGATTGCTTACAAAATGAGATATATCGGATTAACATTCCATTTATGCAACATCATGCTCAGGAGAAGGCATGTCAATGTCAACATTGTGACTACAAAGGAAGCATACCATTTGGTTTTGAAAAACATTTAATGCCTTGTAATTTAGTCCAAAAGCGTCATCAGTACCCTCATTGTGAACATAGAACAGTTGAACTTTGTAATTTTAAACAACACATAATGGCCCGTGGTAATAATAAGAAGCCTCATCAATTTTCTCATTGTGAACATAAATCAGTTAAACATACTACTTTAAAAAAACATATAATCGCCACACATACTGGTGACAACCCTAATCAATGTCCTCATTGTGAATATAAATCAGTTAATCTTAGTCATTTAAAACAACATATAATGGCCCGACACACTGATGAGAAGCCTCATCAATGTCCTCATTGTGAGTATAAATCAGTTAACCGTAGTACTTTAAATCGACATATAATGGCCCGACATACTGATAAGAAGCCTCATCAATGTCCTCATTGTGAATATAAATCTGCTCTAGTTAATAACCTAAAACAACACATAATGGCCCGACATACTGATGAGAAGCCTCATCACTGTCCTCATTGTGGGTATAAAGCTGTTCAAAAAGGTGTTTTAAAAAACCACATAATGGCCCGTCATACTGATGAGAAGCCTCATCAATGTCCTCATTGTGAATATAAATCAGTTACAAAATTTAATTTAAAAAACCACATAAAGGCCCGTCATACTCACGAGAAGCCTCATCAATGTCCTCATTGTGAATATAAATCAGTTACAAAAGGGGATTTAAAAGACCACATAATGGCTCATCATACTGATTAAAAACCTCATCAATATCCTCCAACACATAATAGCCTGTTATACTTATGAGAGGCCTCATTAATGTCCTCATTGTGAATATAAATCAGTTCGAAAAGATGATTTAAAAGAACACATAATGTTCCGTCATTCTAATGAGAAGTCACATCAATGTTCTCCTTCTGGATGTAAAGCAGTTAAACCTAGTAATTTAAAAAAAAACACATAATAGCCCCTTACACTTGTGAAAAGTCTCATCAATGTCCTTTTGCATACCTATGTTTTTATGAAGTTAAATGATTACATATGTTTTAAATGAAGTTTCTATTATGGTCGAATAACTTTTCACGGGTTTTCACAGTCCCTTAGTGAGTTGTGTTAGTAAAAAACTGCCTATGGTTCACTAATTTAATCATGAGCGAAAGGACCGTTCACCTGGCCTATAATTTACAATTTGGGAATGTCTTAAAACTCATTATTTTCATCGCAAAACAGAAACCTGGTCAAAGAATCAAACAGTTAAATGTCCATGAAAGCCTTACTTTTATAAAACCATCGACCTACTAAATTAATGAATTTAAAATAACAATTTTTGACGCAAATTTGATGATTTTAAAAGCATATTAGTGTAAGAATTTTATAAAAATATAGACATTTTTGTTCAATAATTTTAATTCAATGTATTTATATAGTGATATAAATATTTGACTACTAAAAATTGTTATTTTGTCTAAAAAATAAATTAATATTTAAGAAATATTGGTTTTAGTATTCCCTTTTTTTTCTTTTTCTTTTCTTATTTCTTTATTGAAGGTGTTAATTAAAACTTGGATTGACGTCATTCATTATTAAATGTATTTTTTTTTAACTCTGTTCATTTTAAGAGTTAAGCTCATTTTTCTTTGGATCTTCGTAATAAGTTGTTTTCAAAGAACAAATTTCATAATTTAAAAATTATTTTGTTAATATTTCTAAAATATTATAAAATGAAAATATTTCTAATCCTGTTTTTGTGAGAATATTTTTTTTAAAAAATGAATATTTAAGAGGGTGTGTTTAAGTGAGATGTAAAAATTCACTTTTTATCATATACAATTTGCTCTTTGGCAAACTGAACGTATAGATTGTTGATCACAAGCCGTTTGTAACGTGTCAACTTACTACTTGTTTTGAAATTAGTAGTTGCTAAGCCTTTGTTATGTTCACTTCTATGTTTCGCTACAGTAAGAATGTTTTATGTTATCTTACCGTAACAAATAAAACGGTAAACAATTTTTATTTCTGTCCACTACCCTCGCATTCAACAGAGATGGGGTACCAGCCTCCTGGCTGGATGCTCCCAGTGCCACACTCTCAGCCGCTGACTTAGCTGGACATGCTTGCTTGGACAGGCTGAGCGGGGCGACGGTATTCGGCACATTGGACTTGGAGGCCGGATATCATCAAATTCAAGTGCACCCTAAGGATTAACATAAGACGGCATTCGAATTTGAGAGGGGCCACTACGAATTTACAAGAATGCCGTTTGGACTCAAAAATGCTGCCATAATCTTCCAGCGCCTAATGGACGAATTTTTAAGAGGAATTAACGAATCTGTATGTCAGATTTATAGCGATGATCTTCTAGTGTTCAGTAAGAACGAAGCCGAACATGTACAAGATTTACACATGTTCACATAGAACACAGCGTATTCCAGAGAATCAGGCACTTTGAGCTCAAATTATTGGGGGAGAAATCATCTTTAGGGCAGGAACAAATAATTTTTTTGCGTCATACAATTTCCAGGGAAGGAGTCAAACCCGACGCGAGCAGAAGATGTTAGTGCCTAGGGATTTAGTTCGGAGGAAGCTGTGAATAAATTTTTACCGGAGATATGTGCCAGATATGGCTGAGTACCTCATCCCAATCAACAATCTTCTGAAAAAGGTAGAAAGGTGATCATCACTTCAATGGTGGAATACGGAGATCAGATACAGTGCGTTGGTACGAGAGTTCTTGGGAATAGTATGGGCTATTGACCACTTTAGACCTTATGTGTTTTGCAGAAGGTTTAGTGTACACTCTGACCAAAAGGGTTGAAATGGGTGGTGAAGTTGAAGAAACCTTCAGCTGGGATTACGCATTGAAAGGAGCTCCTAGCACAATATAACATGGGCATATTATGCCAGGAAAACCAGGAAAAGAAAATGTGGTACCCTGTGGTTGTCTCAAGCAATTACAGTAAAAGCAGTATAAGAGGAGGCCGCAGAACAGTCTAGGCAATTCCTGCGGGAGTGGACATCGGAAGAGGAAGAAGAACAGAATGTGGTGGAGGAAGATGATAGGGAGGAATCTTCGTCTAACGAGAGCTCGGAGGAAGGAAGACCAGTAGATATTGAGGAATTGGAGGACATAATAAACGACAAGAGGTGGGAGATTGTATGGAAGACGAGGACTACTGGATTGCTCAAGTTGAGTGCAGCAAGTATGGGAGGATCAATATCACGACAATTTGGTCACAGCCAGGCGTGAAGAACAGCCAGATCTGTAGAACGTTGAACATTGCTACGAAGCTTGGAGAAAAGTGTCACCTTTACGTTGGGAATGAAACCATTTGGGAGAAAATCAAGCGGCTATGGCTTGATGAACACATAGGAATAGACAGGGCATGCGCCAGATACAAGCTGATGGTGAAGATCCTGCGGGAATACGAATGCCAGGGAGAAGTGAATGTCGAGTATTATCAGGGCAAAACAAATCACCGCGGTATCTCGGAAACACTGCAAGCGTTAAAAAGAAGGAACTTTTGGTGGGGGATAAAGAAGACAATCGCAGAAATCATAGAAAATTGCAAAATTTGAATAAACACGAAATATTACAGAAACCCACCAAAAGGGAAACAAGAAGAAACACATACCCCAGATGCACAGCTCAACGATCTGCAGATTGATACTTTTACATGGAGAGGATATAAATGGATAACCAAGATTACTATCTTCAGCAAGGCGGCAATAGCGCACCAGGTGCAGGACTAACCGTCGGAAGGAGAGAGTGGCACCTCTCCAATTGTGGTTCCAATTCTACGGAGTTCCGGTGCGTATCGCTTCGGATGGATGCAGAAAATTCGACAATGGCAAGATTCGGCTTATAACTATACGTTATAAATAGTGTTTACAATAGTCAATACATGTAATGAACTGTTTCTTTATTATGTCTGTAATGTACGATTCTTAGGAAAATTCTTGTGTTCATTCGAGGTTTTAAAGTTTTGTAAAAGTTACATTGTAAGCTAACAGTATACACACGCTAAAGCAAGACAACTTTAATCAATGGACATTGTTTGTTATACCGAACATGCGCAAATGTTTCATTATTTCCCTCCCTGTTTGAGTTGGTGGGGGAAGACTTCCAAACAGTGAAAGATGAAATGTATAAACAGTTTTGAGTGTCGATTAAGTTCAAAATCTTTCAACTTTAATAAACCTATTTAATTTTCCTCACATTTTTCGTGTTAGAATAAATGAAATAATATTAAAATCCTGTTTTCAAATTTAACAGAAAATCCGTAGTGTTAATAAATTGTTGAGAAAAAACGTCTTCTAATTTAAATACTATATTTTTAGTGCACGCCCACTGACCTCATGCTCACCTTGTTCTGTGACTAATGGGCATATTAGATAGTTCCTTCTCCGGGTACTCTCCTGCTGGAAGGCATTTGCCAAATCAACGCCTAAACAAGATGAGACCTGCATCCAAGAGGGAAGTCTTCTTTTACTTAGAGAAACGCAGAATTGCACTTGATGAGCGGCAGGCAGCGCTGGCGTTCTAATTGAAACCTCTTGTACATACAAAGTTTTAATGTTTGTGAGGAGTATGTTGTATCCGATAATAGCGATGTATTTCGTAAGCTCTTTAAAGTAGGACAATTTTATAGCTTGGACATTTTTTCTGTTACGAAAAAAGAAACTGAGGCGTACTAAATCGTTTGGGGCCGGTGGTAGAATCCACCAATGATTATTTCTGAGGTCCGCGAAGGATGTTTGTAGTTATGTACATTTGTTCATATCTTATCCAATATCTTAAATGAAATTCCTGTATTTGAAAACTTATCAATTTTTAATACAACAACATTTAACTTTTCGTCTGATCAAACAAATATAGGTGTTAGATTGGTGCGAACTTTTATTCATATTTTCTCTTTCGAAAGTTGATTAATATCTGAAACTATACTCCTTTTTTAATTTTTATCCACTTCCTTAAAAAGAAGAGAAGAAAGTTAAAGAATTCGTTTTATGTTAAATCAACGTTTGTGCATTATGAGTGTTAACATCGCTAGAATTCGATATGATATAGTTGGTTCATTACTTTGAGCTAGTAAGCATAGATCTGATCTGATTTATATATTTTTTAAATTATAGAGCCCACAATAGCTTTAACATTTTTAAGGTTCGTGCCTTGGAGACTGTTTTAGTCTTTATTAAGATGCGAAGATTTTATATTAGCCAGCGGCCGCCCTACCAGTCTATAACAGTGCGTTAGGTTATATCGTTGTTGGTTAGCCATGGATGGAACTGGTAAGTGATTATTAGTTGTTTTCTTTGGCTTGAATGATATTTGTTAATAACTGTCCTCGCTATCTAACGGAGCACACAAATTATGGACCGATTTGAAAAGGTCCACTTCCTTTAATTTGTAATATAACAGAATGACATAAAGTGAATAATTTTACAGAATGGAATTAATAAAATAAAGTGATGA
>NW_027105544.1:12082-14672 GCF_000696795.3 Halyomorpha halys
TGGTGAGAAGGCTCATCCATAGTGTAAATATATAATGGCAAAACTTTGTAATTTAAAAACACATATTAGGCCTCGTGAGACTGGCGATAAGCCACATAAAATTGTATACTCTCAATATAAAACAGCTATGTCTGGTAGTTAATGAAGACATATACTCAGCTGTCATTCAGGTTAAAACATCATCAATGTCCTCATTGGGAACATATAACTATTTAGATTAGTAAAATCATTATCATAAGGTTAAAATTATTAGGAAGAAAAGAAATGAAATCCTTGAAATAAAAGTAATTATAAATATAGCCCAGTTTGAGGTCTGAACAACAAAAGTATCAATTATTCTATATAATTAATATAATTTTTTAATCTTGTTTTTCTAACCGCATCCCTGGGTCATTTTAATTTAACATAAGGTCAACCGTCTATATGTAGTATTATTATATTTATTGTTCCACAGATCTTGATTGCTTACAAAATGAGATATATCGGATTAACATTCCTGTTATGGATCATCATGCTCAGGAGAAGGTTTGTCAATGTCAACATTGCGAATATAAAGCTGTTCAAAAAAGTGATTTAAAAAAGTCACACATTATGACCCGTCATACTTATGAGAAGCCTCATAAATGTCCTCATTGTGAATATAAATCTGTTGAAGTGTGTAAATTGAAAAAGCACATAATGGCACGTCATACTGATGAGAAACCTCATCAATGTCCTCATTGTGAATATAATTCAGTTCGAAAAGGTAGTTTAAATCGACACATTATGGCCCGACATACTTATGAGAAGCCTCATCAATGTCCTCATTATGAATATAAATCTGCTCTAGTTAATAGCCTAAAACAACACATAATGGCCCGACATACTGATGAGAAGCCTCATCACTGTCCTCATTGTGGGTATAAAGCTGTTCAAAAAGGTGTTTTAAAAAACCACATAATGGCCCGTCATACTGATGAGAAGCCTCATCAATGTCCTCATTGTGAATATAAATCAGTTACAAAATTTAATTTAAAAAACCACATAATGGCCCGTCATACTCACGAGAAGCCTCATCAATGTCCTCATTGTGAATATAAATCAGTTACAAAATTTAATTTAAAAAACCACATAATGGCCCGTCATACTCACGAGACGCCTCATCAATGTCCTCATTGTGAATATAAATCAGTTACAAAAGGGGATTTAAAAGACCACATAATGGCTCATCATACTGATTAAAAACCTCATCAATATCCTCCAACACATAATAGCCTGTTATACTTATGAGAGGCCTCATTAATGTCCTCATTGTGAATATAAATCAGTTCGAAAAGATGATTTAAAAGAACACATAATGTTCCATCATTCTAATGAGAAGTCTCATCAATGTTCTCATTCTGGATATAATGCAGTTAAACCTAGTAATTTAAAAAAAACACATAATGGCCCCTTACATTTGTGAAAAGTCTCATCAATGTCCTCATTGTGAATATAGATCTGTTCAAATAGGTAAATTAAAAAAACACATTGGCTCATCATACTTATGCAAAGACTCATTAATAGCCTCATTGTGAATGTAAATCAGTTAAAATAGATGGTTTAATCAACATATAATGACGTATCACACTGCTCAGAAGCCAGTGTCAATGCCAACATTGTAGCTATAGAATAGTAAATATTGCTAAGTTAAAATCACATGTAACGGCCTGTTATAGAAGACATATTTAAAATACTTGGCAGTATATTATAACATATTTTGGCACGTCATACTAGTGAGAAGTCTCATCAATGTCCTCATTGTGAACATAAATCAGTTAGAATAGATTATTTTAATCAACATATAATGGCCCATCACACTACTGAGAATCCTTATCAATGCCATCATTGTGAATTGAAATTTAATTTCTCATATAACAGTTTTTTTTATAGAAGTCAGCCGTATTGGGAAGCCATGGAAGCTTATAATCAGTTATAATGGCCTTCCATACAGTCAAAAAGCTCCTTCATTGTTCTCATTGTCAATACAAAGCAATTCAAATATAGATAATAGCACATAAGCCTCACGAGATGTTTCATAAATTGACATTCATAAATCCTAATTCTATTTATAAGCCATACGTTATAAGCAGTGTTTACAATAGCTAATATATTGATTATAGTTATGTTCATATGTTAGGTTTGAATAACACACCTTTTGCATTCCTATGTTCTTATGAAGTTAAATGATTACATATGTTTTAAATGAAGTTTCTATTATGGTCAAATAACTTTATAAGGGTTCTCAAAGTCCCTTAGTGAGTTGTGTTTGTAAAAAACTGCCTATGGTTCACTAATTTAATCATGAGCGAAAGGACCGTTCACCTGGCCTATAATTTACAATTTGGGAATGTTTTAAAACTCATTATTTTCATCGCAAAACAGAAACCTGGTCAAAGAATCAAACAGTTAAATATCCATTAACGCCTTATTTTTATAAAACCATCGACCTACTAAATTAATGAATTTAAAATATCAATTTTTGACGCAAATTTGATGATTTTAAAAGCATGTATTAGTGTAAGAATTTTATAAAAATATAGATATTTTTGTTCAATAATTTTAATTCAAT
>NW_027105544.1:15546-18689 GCF_000696795.3 Halyomorpha halys
AATCTGTATGTCAGATTTATAGCGATGATCTTCTAGTGTTCAGTAAGAACGAAGCCGAACATGTACAAGATTTACACATGTTCACATAGAACACAGCGTATTCCAGAGAATCAGGCACTTTGAGCTCAAATTATTGGGGAAGAAATCATCTTTAGGGCAGGAACAAATAATTTTTTTGGGTCATACAATTTCCAGGGAAGGAGTCAAACCCGACGCGGATAAACTTGCAGCAATGCAGAAGATGTTAGTGCATAGGGATTTAGTTCGGAGGAAGCTGTGAATAAATTTTCACCGGAGATATGTGCCAGATATGGCTGAGTACCTCATCCCACTCGACAATCTTCTGAAAAAAGTAGAAAGGTGATCATCACTCCAATGGTGGAATACGGAGATCATATACAGTGCGTTGGTACGAGAGTTCTTGGGAATAGTATGGGCTATTGACCACTTTAGACCTTATGTGTTTTGCAGAAGGTTTAGTGTACACTCTGACCAAAAGGGTTGAAATGGGTGGTGAAGTTGAAGAAACCTTCAGCTGGGATTACGCATTGAAAGGAGCTCCTAGCACAATATAACATGGGCATATTATGCCAGGAAAACCAGGAAAAGAAAATGTGGTACCCTGTGGTTGTCTCAAGCAATTACAGTAAAAGCAGTATAAGAGGAGGCCGCAGAACAGTCTAGGCAATTCCTGCGGGAGTGGACATCGGAAGAGGAAGAAGAACAGAATGTGGTGGAGGAAGATGATAGGGAGGAATCTTCGTCTAACGAGAGCTCGGAGGAAGGAAGACCAGTAGATATTGAGGAATTGGAGGACATGATAAACGACAAGAGGCGGCAGATTGTATGGAAGACGAGGACTACTGGATTGCTCAAGTTGAGTGCAGCAAGTATGGGAGGATCAATATCACGACAATTCGGTCACAGCCAGGCGTGACTACATCTGTAGAACGTTGAACAATGCTACGAAGCTTGGAGAAAAGTGTCACGTTGGGAATGAAACCATTTGGGAGAAGATCAAGCGGCTATGGCTTGATGAACACATAGGAATAGACAGGACATTCGCCAGATACATGCTGATGGTGAAGATCCTGCGAGAATACGAATGCCAGGGAGAAGTGAATGTCGAGTATTATCAGGGCAAAACAAATCACCGCGGTATCTCGGAAACACTGCAAGCGTTAAAAAGAAGGAACTTTTGGTGGGGGATAAAGAAGACAATCGCAGAAATCGTAGAAAATTGCAAAGTTTGACTAAGCACGAAATATTACAGAAACCGACCTACAGGGAAACAAGAAGAAACACATACCCCAGATGCACAGCTCAACGATCTGCAGATTGATACTTTTACATGGAGAGGATATAAATGGATAACCATGATTACTATCTTCAGCAAGGCGGCAATAGCGCACCAGGTGCAGGACTAACCGTCGGAAGGAGAGAGTGGCACCTCTCCAATTGTGGTTCCAATTCTACGGAGTTCCGGTGCGCATCGCTTCGGATGGATGCAGAAAATTCGACAATGGGAAGATTCGGCTTATAACCATACGTTATAAGTAGTGTTTACAATAGTCAATACATTCAATAAACTGTTTCTTTATTATGTCTGTAACCAAGCAATAACCACCGTACGATTCTTAGGAAAATTCTTGTGTTCATTCGAGGTTTTAAAGTTTTGTAAAAGTTACATTGTAAGCTAACAGTGTACACACGCTAAAGCAAGACAACTTTAATCAATGGACATTGTTTCTTATACCGAACATGCGCAAATGTTTCATTATTTCCCTCTCTGTTTGAGTTGGTGGGGGAAGACTTCCAAACAGTGAAAGATGAAATGTATAAACAGTTTTGAGTGTCGATTAAGTTCAAAATCTTTCAACTTTAATAAACCTATTTAATTTTCCTCACATTTTTCGTGTTAGAATAATATTAAAATCTTGTTTTAAAATTTAACAGAAAATCCGTAGTGTTAATAAATTGTTGAGAAAAAACGTCTTCTAATTTAAATACTATATTTTTAGTGCACGCCCACTGACCTCATGCTCACCTTGTTCTGTGAATAATGGGCATATTAGATAGTTCCTTCTCCGGGTACTCTCCTGCTGGAAGGCATTTGCCAAATCTACACCTAATCAAGATGAGACCTGCATCCAAGAGGAAAGTCTTCTTTTACTTAGAGCAACGAAGAATTGCACTTGATGAGCGGCAGGCAGCGCTGGCGTTCTAATGGAAACCTCTTGTACATACAAAGTTTTAATGTTTGTGAGGAGTATGATGTATCCGATAATAACGATGTATTTCGTACGTTCGTTTAAGTAGGACAATTTTATTCCTTGGATATTTTTTCTGTTACGAAAAAAGAAACTGAGGCGTACTAAATCGTTTGGGGCCGGTGGTAGAATCCTACCACTGATTATTTCTGAGGTCCGCGAAGGATGTTTGTAGTTATGTACATTTGTTCATATTTTATCCAATATCTTAAATGAAATTCCTATATTTGAAAACTTATCAATTTTTAATACAACAACATTTAACTTTTCGTCTAATCAAACAAATATAGGTGTTAGATAGGTGCGAACGTTTATTCATATTTTCTCTTTCGAAAGTTGATTAATTTCTGAAACTATACTCCTTTTTTAATTTTTATCCACTTCCTTAAAAAGAAGAGAAGAAAGTTAAAGAATTCGTTTTATGTTAAATCAACGTTTGTGCATTATGAGTGTTAACATCGCTAGAATTCGATATGATATAGTTGGTTCATTACTTTGAGCTAGTAAGCATAGATCTGATCTGATTTATTTATTTTTTAAATTATAGAGCCCACAATAGCTTTAACATTTTTGGAGACTGTTTTAGCCTTTATTAAGATGCGAGGATTTTACATTAGCCAGCGGCCGCCCTGCCAGTCTATAACAGTGCGTTAGGTTATATCGTTGTTGGTTAGCCATGGATGGAACTGGTAAGTGATTATTAGCTGTTTTCTTTGGCTTGAATGATATTTGTTAATAACTGTCCTCGCTATCTAACGGAGCACACAAATTATGGACCGATTTGAAAAGGTCCACTTCCTTTAATTTGTAATATAACAGAATGACATAAAGTGAATAATTTTACAGAATGGAATTAATAAAATAAAGTGATGA
>NW_027105544.1:18794-19145 GCF_000696795.3 Halyomorpha halys
CTCTCCAACTTCTTCACACACCCAACTCACCCCTTCTAGAACTTCAACATCTTTTATCATCCATTATTCTTCTATTCATTCTTCTTGTATTACTCTAACTTCTCTTAATATTTCCACTCCTGCTATGCCTAATTTGTCATTCTCATTTTCCAAAACTTCTTATCATAATCTCCAATCTCATATAAACACCCTTTGTTCCCTCTATAGGCGTCTGGCCCATAATATGGAGCATCGTATTTTTTTTACTCAAATGCCGCTCAAACTCCAGTTTTCCTAAATCCATCAATAATTTCATCAACCACATTTCTGTATCCAAACATCCTAATTATAAGTTATTTTCCGTTTCCTTTA
>NW_027105544.1:20677-23537 GCF_000696795.3 Halyomorpha halys
GAAATGTCCTCTTTGCAACATGGGGGACATGTATGGGGACCATCTTTTGGCGTTTGTTGGTCTGGAGGATGTTGAGCGAGATGCGGATCAACTAAGAGGAAGAGTCAAATTGTATTGGGCTGCGAGAGGGAAAATGGCGTAATAGCCCACTTCCTGTGGCGTAGAAAAAAAAAACTCGTTTAGAAAGTACCCCTTATCCACTGTTTATCCTTAATATATCCAATAGCTCTTCCTCGATATGAGGGGCACTGTTCTTGAGAATTGCAGCATCTATGCTATCTAGTCCTGGAGCCCTTCCTATCCTTTGTCAGTCCACAGCAAGACGAAGGTCCCACATATCCCATGGTGGACATAGGTCGGTACCTGGTGGGTATAACGTGGTGCGTCTAACCATTCCATCATCTGCACTATCCTGAGATGGATCATCGCCAGGGTATGTATAGTCTTTATACATCTGGGCAGCCTTCTCCAAAGTGATGCCTGGGTACCTCTCACTCTAATAGCCGCCATCACTTGTAACGTGTTAAGCTTTCCCAGTGCCACCCTGTACGGGATACCCCAGGGATTCTTTTCTGATTCCTCAATGATAAATTCGTCCCAGGATTTCTTCTTCTGGTAACGCACTCCGTTTCGATATACCCTATACCTATGCTTAGATTCTTCTCGTCGTTTCTGCACTCCTGGTACCTACGCCTGGCTTTGTAGTATTCATTTTTTTTACTGCGTTAGAGCCGGCGTCCACCATGGGACCAGTCATACTCTCTTCCATCGGAGTAATACTCGGAGAGTAATACACGGCGTTCGTAAGCATTGCCACTCTGTGATCAATCTCGATCTCCTCATCTGTCGGGTCATCTCCCATTCTCTGTCAGCCAGTATTCCCCGATAGGAAAACGCTCTCCAGATCGCCGATCGGGTCTTCACATACCTTTTCTATTTCTGGGGCACGACCTTCCTCCTCCACCACACTGAAGACTATACTCGGTGGTCGGAGCATGTGTCGAACCGTAGGTTCCAGTCTGCAATACGCTTTGCTATGGGAACCGTGGCAAGTGCCACATCTATCCAACTCTGGCTCCGCGCTCCATCAAATGTGGGACCAGAAGGCTCGTTCATAATTACCAGCTGACACCTCGCCACGCATTCTTCTACCAACCTACCTCTATCGTCTGTACGAACTGAACCTCAGGCCGTGCTGCAAGAATTGGTGTCGGAATAGACTATCGCGCTTTTATAGTTTAGCGTGACAGCCTCCACAGCAGCTATATTATCCTCTAGATTGATATTTACATTCGCCTGTCGTGGCGGCATATATATGCTAAAACCAGAGGGAAGGCAACTCTGCCCCACCTGACATGACATGCCGCCTGATCTGCTGTGGTGAATTGCTTCAGTTCCATTAGGTCGAGGGCAGGGTTAACGACAACAATCGCTGCTCTAAACCTTCTCTGGCCACTACCTAGACCAACCACCCTCGACGTAGTTCCAAAACATCTGCCCACATTCTTTCGACAGCATTGCTTCTGAATCGCCAAGATGTATTCACTTCGGGCGAGAGTTTATAATTCGTTCGCGACTATTGGTCTCCGGCCCATATTGACCTGCAGGATTTGCAGCTGACGCATACCGGGCCTTCTTCGTGTGGCGGATGGTCCTGCTCTACCATCCTCCGCTCTCAATGTCATCAGAGCGAGCCTCATTGCTTGGTGCACCTCTAGCACCTACGAATTAGTGAGTCCACCCCTCGCAGGGTCTTAACCTCTCCCTCCTGTCTTTCTCATCTTTCGGCGTGTCTACAGGGATCTTACTCCAAAGATAATTCTCTAGATTGCTCTCGTTCCAGAAATTAGGTACCCCCTTATACCTGCTGGTATACTCGCTAGGACGCCAGTGAAAGTAAGCTTTTTTTCTCCTCTTCTTGTGGTGTTTCCAGTGTCTGGGTGGTTTTTTTTTTCTTTTCTTCGTTCTTGAATCTTCCATGGCCATGATCCTACATCCTCCTGCATTACTCCATCAGAGCTTTCGTCAGTATCCATGTTCTTTCCCCTGCAGATTGGCGTCTTGCTGGATCTTTGTGGCATCGGGGCTGGTGATTTTTACTTTTTACCCTCATATTTACTTTTTACCTTGTACTAATATTCTAGCATCCGGAATTTCCCCTTCTATTACCCGAGGGGTGACAGCTTTCTCCTTCTTCTCCAGAGTTCGTCTTTCGGATGTTTGCTGTAATAGTATTTGGGTATCCTGGTCCAATTCCCTCTCCAGGTCACCAATTAGACCTGACATTCCTTTGAGTGTAAGGGAGACCCACTCTTTTTTCCTTTGATCGTACACAGCTCCTATGGCGTCTCCTATATCCTCTGCCACCATAGGAGCTACAATCTGCGATACTTTTTTCCACACTATACGGTGAAGTTCGTCGGTATTTACAGTTTCTTAAACTATTTCAACGAATATCTCTGGGATTATGTCCCACTGGGCCTCCAACCCTGTTATAATATTGCATAGTTTCCTGGTCTGCATGTTAATATATTTCTGGCATTCAGCTGCGGTTTTTTCCTTTCTAAATACTTGCGGACCAGATTCTGTATTCTACTGGCTCATTCACTGAGCTTTTTTGCTTCTGGTGACTTCTTGATCTTCTGTGCTTCGGGCAGGTTTTACTATCTCTACTGTTAGGCCCTGAGTCTCTGTCCGCCTCACTGCCGCTTCCCGTCGGCCTTGGATTACCCTCCGCCATTTTCTATTCCCCATCAAGTTGGGATACAGATCATTACTATACATCCCCTCTCTTTCCAAAAACTCTTACGTTCTGCTATACCTAACCTTCGTATTGCTTTCAGACCTCACAACACACTAT
>NW_027105544.1:23587-25964 GCF_000696795.3 Halyomorpha halys
TATATATGGATTTTGCGCACAGTTTTGTTTTGTTCTGCAGCTCAACGTTTGATGTATAAAACCCCATTCTGTCTCAACTTACATGTTGCACATGTTACAATGTACATCAATCGTAGTTTCAACTAATAATACATCAGAAAGTATTATTTTAATAAAAAACACAAACGTGTTTGTGGAGAATAGGTAATCAACACATAGAAAGCCATGAGACATTAATTGTAAATAAACCTTTTCATATTTTTAACCTAAACTGCTACAGGTCAGTGTTACTAAAATACTCAAATGAAAAACATCAAAACAAATGTTCTTCTAAACGTTTTCAATTATATAGGTCTTCTATACTGTCTAATCTTCAAGAATAGGTAATTTTTACATTAATAATTATACAATAATACAAAAAGGACATTTTAAAAGAAAAATGTCGATTCCCAATATTCATTATTACTTATGTACATTTTTTTTTCGAAATACTAGAAAGCGAAATTCATTGAATCTTTTCTATATGTTCAGTAGATCCTAATTTTCATATTTGAAACTTTTCGTAAATCTAAAGAGTTATAAGAACAAAAAAAACAAAAACATAATACTCTTGAGATCAACAAAAATTTCCCTATGCCTTCTTTTACTTGTAAACTTACTGAAAATAATAATTTTCACGTTTTATAATAAGAGAGTAAACAGTATTTTGTGTACAAATAATTTTTTTTTAAATGTTTAAATTTCTTCCTATCCACCCGATGCATATACTAATATAACTTCTAGTCTTATATTCAAATCCATGCATGAACTTATACCGTATTCTGCAGGATGCTATGAACGTTTGGTACTAGGCATTGGACATGCGCACTGGCTAATTTATATGTACATGTAATATAATATATTTTATTTATTAAATTGTGCATTGTATATTTGGATACAATAAGAGACAATCATTTTTGGATAACTGCTTTAATTGTTTCTATATTTGTGTAGATGGTAGACGTCTATTCACACGACTCCAGTCAAGAAAAAGCGTAAGTTAGTAGCTACTCAGCAAGAATTTAGTAAATAGTAAGTAAAGGTTTTCGATGCAAGCCGTAGAATATTAATAGATTACAACATTCTTCATAATTACCCACAATCTTCACAATAACAATAGATGAACTTACTAAAAAATATAACTTACAATCAAATATGATTTGGTCTTTTTTTTTTCGTTTGTTTTATCTATTTTATTTTTAATTTTTTAAAACCATATGTCTACGGGAAGATTGTTTGATCCTGGAAGAGATTATAAAGTTTGGTAGAAAAGATGATGGGGCGAAAATTATAAATTTTACACTTCTTCTGGTAATCCTGGCAATACCTATTCTACCACTTTATCAGTAGATATTATTTTTGATTAAAAAAAAAACTACCTTCTAGTGAAGGAAATGATGAAGTACATTTTACAGTACAGTTAAAATATGAAAATTTTTGTAATGCTTAATGGTTGAAATATTTAATCACTTTATAGAAAATTTGACAGAATTTATCAGATTTCATCTGACGGCATAACAATGGACTCAAGACCCCATGTCTGAATACAAAATAAGCTCAAAACACCATCCTCCACTCCCCTCCCCCACTACCGAGTTTGAAAATTTAGAACTGAATATTTAACATAAAATCTAAAACCTATTTTTACCGCTGCTGAGTGCAGAAGTAGCTATTATAATACTACTGACAAGTTACTCCTCATTTTTCATTATATATTAAGCTATTTTAGGGTGTTAAAATGAGACGTTCAATCTCCAATGATATAGATTTGTAGCTTTGAGACTAATTCAAAAAATTTTAAATCATCGCTTTTATTATTTATTTCGTTGGGTATTGAAGATATGACGAAAAGGAAAATCCAGACCTCTGCAACTTCTGAAGGGTCATGGATTCAGTACGTTGAATGAAAGAGCTGTTTCTTGAACAATGGTGTTGATTTGTTCATGATAACGCTTAACCGCCAGATTTTTCCACAATTAAGTGTACCCACTTTATGAAGCTGGGTGGAACCAGAAGAGCTCCCCGAACCCACTGTTGACTCACGGCTACAGTAACAGAATAAATAATTATCTGCCTTTGATTCTAATCCGAGTCTTTGGTGTTAGTAGAACAGCAGAACTTTTGGTGAACAAGAAAAAATTCAGAACAGAATCGATTAATGCATAATCAGTGAAATTGAAAAATGATAAAACGTTTGTGATAAATGATTATATATTTTTTTACAAAAAACAGGAAAATATATGCATAGCGTAGTATTATTATGTTATTTTATTATTTATTTTCCATACAGATAGTCTGATTATGTTCATTTGTCTATCCTTTTGTTTGTATATATTTTAAGAGTTTTTTATTTTATTTT
>NW_027105544.1:26014-28095 GCF_000696795.3 Halyomorpha halys
ATCATTTATCAATATTACCTATTGCCCACAACTGTGTGGCAGATTGTAATATTTATCAATAAATAAATCTATCAATCTTAAAAAAAAAAAAAAAAAAAAAAAAGCGTAGTATTATATATTAACACTTGAACTTGTGATTTAGTATGAGCCGGTAATGTATTTAGGCTCTTCATATCCCTAAGTAATAAATAAATTGAGTAATCAAGAAGATGTTACAATTTTTCGGGTCTGATATTGTCAGTTAAAGTTAAATTTTCAATATTGCGCTTACTATGCTTCTTAACCCAAGGATCCTACTAGTAATAACAAGCAATCCTAGTAGTAACTTTGCATTTCTTATCATTTATCCACCATGAATCTGTGTTGTAAGGTGAGTTAAAGAACATTTTATCGTTTATATTGATTTACTAAAAATCTTACAGTAATGTTGGATCTATGTGTATTTCAGTTGACTGAAACTCGCTCTGCAAAAAAGTACTGCTATGTTTGTTTTAGAAGTAATTAAGTTTTTAATAAAAAATAAGCTATATGTGTAGATATAGCCTGATCATATAACTGATGAAATAAGTTAAATATCGGGGGTTGGACGTACTATAGTACGTTAACAAGTTACACAGAATCAACACTTATATAGAACATTGGAATACGCCGAAAGTTACAGTCAGTAACTTGGAACAGTTTTGGTCAAACCAAATGTGGTAGCCGTATTGTTGTATCCAACTATAATTGTGAACGAAACAACGGGGTACCATCCTGGGACGTAGGGCAGTTCCTGTGGAGGAGGACGATAGAGGATAAACATCGTTTAATGAGAGCTCGGAGAAAGGAAGACCAGTGGATATAGAAGGAATGGAAAAGAGGTGGCTGATTATATGGAAAACAAGAACCGGTGAATTGATCAAGGTTATGCGTAACAAGTATGGGAGGAGCAAAATCGTGATGATTTGATCGATGCCAAGTGTGGGGGACGACCAGATTTGTAAAATGTTGAAGGATGCTTTAGAACCTGGAGGAACTCATCACCTTGACATGGGTTATGTGTTCATCTGGGAAAAGTTAAAGCGGCTCTCGCAGTGAACAGATAGGAAAGCATAGGATGTTCGTCCGTTGCAAAGTGATGGGGAAAACCATCAGGAAGACGAACGATAGAAAGAGGTGACCTTAGCATAAAATAAGAGAAAACCAAATCATCCTGGGATCCCGTAGACTCTACAGGCGTTAAAGAGAAGGTCCTTTTGGTAGGGAAAAATTATGCGGCTTCATGGCACGTTAGGTGACCATCTTAGATTATATCAAATCGACCAGGGTCTAGAACTGGGCGTAGCATTGCCTAAGCCGATTGCGGCAATAATCATTCCGTACATAATTGGTACATTTTACCATTTGATTTCTTCTTTGGGCTTCGAAAACATCGGCGTGACTATGAGGACACGGCAGTAGACGGTAAGGAGATACACAATAACCAACTTGCTTAGGGGAAGTTATTAGGAAAAGGGGAAAAACAGGAGGGTAAAGCAGAATTCAAATGTCAGAGACAGGATCGAAGCGATCACAAGCGTATTTTAAAGGTTGGGGTCTAACAGGTGTAAAGAGATACGAGGGTCTTTTCAGGGTGAAAGCTATAGGAGGACATATTATGGTTGCCATAGAGAGTATAAGAGAACCCAAGAAGCCCCGGACGATTCATATTGAACACCTATAAGTCCCATTAAAAAGAACGCCTGTGGAAGAGAAATTTAGAGTGTCCTCAACTCTGCATATATGAGTTCATACGCGGTGATTTTATTTATTTTTAAAACTACTACTGTAGAGATGTCCTCGAAAAATTTTGTTTCATTTTTGTAATATATAGATTAACCATTTTATTTTTATTTTCTTTACCTGTATGTAAGAATTTAGGAGGACTTTTAATCTGTTGTTTATTGTAAATTGCTTTTCTTTATTGTTATTATTATTAGTTTTATAGTATAGTATCAGTTTACATGGGTTCTTCGTAAATTGGTGGTGCGGGGCTCGGATGTCAACTGACAGAGAGCCATCCAATCAGCTGATCCACTATATCAGCTAATTGGAAGACGTTT
>NW_027105544.1:28225-30714 GCF_000696795.3 Halyomorpha halys
AAGGCCTCTATGCAACCTTAATTCTAACTCACTATGTAAATAAGCACAGATAATGCATATAGGAGCATTACAGAGAGAATAAAGGCAGTATCAATCTAGTAAGCATGCGTTATAGTTCTGTTCTCTTTTTCCCTTTTTTTTTAAGTCTTTCAGTCCAAGTGCTCGTAAGTGGTGACAAGACCCGGAAACTCTGTTGTCTAATTGATGATGTTTTTTTTTTAACTCTGTTCTCTCATCAATGATTTTTTATTTATCTTTCTTCCTCCTGCTTTCATTTATTTTATTACTCTTATATGGTCATTTTTTTCACTTACCAAAGTGGTTAATGGTGATGGTCAACCACAACCACATCCCGCACTGAGGCCACCAGTTCTACAGATCCCGGTGCCGCAATCGGCTCCTGGAGTTTCTGCAGCTCCAGCAGTCCCGGCGGCGGATCCGGTGTTACCCACCGCTACCAGAGACCACTCTCGCGCCAATATGTTGGCTAAAATGAAAGTGAGAACAGCAACCTCACAAGATATTAGAAAATTCATCTCAGACCTAGAGCAGGTTTCAGGCGTAATCGGTAAGTTAAATCATTTTATTAAAAATGAAGATGGCATAATGGAGTGGTTAGCAGCCAAGGTTTCAGAGCAGTTGCTGGACAAGAATGAAGCGATTTTCCTCAAGGCAGCGATATATGCCGGATCAAGTAAATTGTTTTGAACTATATTAAGGCAGAAGAGGAAACACCTTGGCCAAAAGTGAAGGAAAGATTATAGAAGGCCTATGAAGGAGGCAGATGGTCCCCAGAGACATTTTATTCATGCTGCGGGAGAGGAGAAAGCACGGGAAGTCTAACGGACAGTACGCAGCCACGCTGCTAGGGAAGTTTAATATGGCCACAGAAAAGATGAGAGAGACTCTTGGAGCGGATGTAGTCACTTGGAGGATGAATTTCATCGACTCCATAATGTAGGTGAAACATGCTAAGGAGACAAATTAAAGGGAAGGTTTACCCCGGGACCGCACTTTTGTAGAATGTGCTCAAGACATGATCGACGCAAGCGCTAGAGAGGAAGATACAAGTATGGATGTCGATGATCCGGGATGGAACAGAGTACAAGTGGATTGGAGAGGCTACAAGTGGATTACGGTGTTCGATCTTTTCAGTAAAGCGGTCATGGCACACTGGATTCAAGAGAAAGCAGCGGAGGCAGTGCTGGGAGCTCTGCGTGAATGGTTCCAATTTTACGGATTCCCGGAACCGATCTAGTCGGACGCAGGCCGGGAGTTTGATAATACCAACGTCAGGGAAGAAATGAAGGCCTTGAGGTTAAATGGCATCTGAACACCCCAGGTCATGCTAAAACTTGGGAGGGGGTATAGAGCGGCTCCACAATACTCTAAGAGATCATCTGAGGGTTTACCAACTAGAAAAGGGACTGGAACCAGATGCAGCTATGGTGAGAGTGATAGCGGCCTACAACCATTCCATTCGAAGAAAGAATTTCGACGTGAGAAAAACCCGTAACCATGTGTTTTTCTCACGTCGAAATTCTTTTTGGTCTCTGAGGGCGCACGCGAGATTATAGAAACAGCGGTTGATGGGGAGGAAATTATCAACAAGGGGTTGGCTCCTTGTAAAACGAGGGGCAATGTAAGGAAGAAGATAGACAAGGAAAAGTCCAAACGCGTTGCGCGCTATAACACGGGCTTACGGGACATAGTGGGTAAAAATCGGGACGATTGTGTTCCGTAAAATCAGCTCCAACCAGGGTAAGGAGCCACAAAGATAAGAGGGACCATTCAGGTTTATTATAATTAGAGAGCATAATATTGTAACAATAGAGAGTGTTAATGAACCCAAGAAACGAAGGACGGTTCATGTAGAACAACTCAAGTTTCTCATGTCAGCCAATCACTGAAAACTGGAGTTTTATCATCTCTGCAAAGGCATACGTTTTCTTTTTCTTGTATTTTTTCCCCTTGATTTTCAGCTATTTGTCTCTTTCTGTAAAATTTAAGCATTGTCACAATGTCAATTGTATATAACGTCGATGTATACAGTTGTAAAGATTTACATTTGTAGAAGATATAAGTGTTTTATTAAATTTATGGTGAGGATAAAAGGAATGAGCAGTATTTTTATTTTCTTTGTGCAGTGAATGAGCTAATTTTAGGTTATGAAAAGTGTATCTTTCAGTTTTCTTTTTTCTCTTATTTCCTGTACATAGTTAGTTTTTTCTTTATTTTTGAGTTTTTATATTTTTGGAGTTTATGAGGGATGTGCATAAACTGGTGGGGGAGGAGGATTTATGGTAGGAACAGGCCTCTATACAACCTTAATCCTAGCTCACTATGTAAATAAGCACTGATAAAGCATATAGGGGCATTACAGAGAGAATAAAGGCAGAATCATTCTAGTAAGTGTGCGTTATAATTCTGTTCCATTTTTTCCTTTTTATTTTGAGTCTTTCAGTCCAAGTGCTCGTAAGTTATATATA
>NW_027105544.1:31062-32087 GCF_000696795.3 Halyomorpha halys
AGATGTAACACGTTTGAACTGCTGTAACATACTGGCTTTATTGGGTTCAACACATCTTTATATATACACATGATCAGCTGATCTCCTGACTGTAACTCCCCCCGCCAGTTTACGAATAATCCTCGTAAACTTATACTGTAGAATATAACATATATAGAAAAAATATGGAAAATTATTTACAATAAAAACAAATTTCTATACCAATATACAAAAACCCACAAGTTGATCAAAAGTAAACACTATATAAATAAATTAAACTTAGAAATAAGATTTCTGGTACAATAAAATGAACAACATAAAATAATAAAAAAATAAAAACGTCAAAAATAAACTAAAACACAACATTAAAAAATTAAATAAATAACTACATTTCAAGTGGAGGTGATATGAGAACAGTCCAGTCTCTATATTATCATTCCCGGAAGTTTTAATTGTTCAATATGGACAGTTCTTCTTTTTTTTGGTTCTCGGATACTCTCTATCGTAACAACATTATTCTCCCTAATGATTATCACCTTGAATGGGCCCTCGTATCGTTGTATCTCCTTACCCCTGTTAGAACCCAACTTTTTATATACGATCGTCCCAATTTTGATATCTCCCATCCTGTCTGTGACCTTTAGATTTTCCTGCGCCACCCTCTTGGTTTTTTCCTTTTCGATTCTTCCGCGTGCTTTTTCCCATAACTTTCTTCGAGCAATGTAATTATTCAGTATTTCATCCCCGTCAGCTGTCGTGCTCTTATAGTCCCGCCGCTGTCCGTGAAGCCCAAAGAGGACGTCAAATGGTGAAAACCCCGTAACTGCATGTATGGAATGATTATAAGCTGCAATCGCCTAATGCATAGATGCGCAGATGGACACTCAACGTGCCATGAAGCCGCTCTATGCCTCCTCTACTCTTGAGGTGCCCCGGAGTGTTGAGATGCCATATTACGTCAAGGTCCTTCATTTCCTTTCGAATCATGGCATTGTCAAATTCTCTGCCCGAATCTGAAGAGATGCGCTCTGGAACTCCGTAGAATT
>NW_027105544.1:36087-47965 GCF_000696795.3 Halyomorpha halys
CAACAAAAATTCTTCTTAAAAGATAAAAAATTAATCCGGTATCTAAAGCTCCCGGGTTTCGGCACCAGTTAAGTATTGGCGAAAGAAAAATGTCAAAAAAAAGAAGAAGGAATAAGATGTAACACATTTGAACTGCTGTAACATACTGGCTTTATTGGGTTCAGCACATCTTTATATATACACATGATCAGCTGATCTCCTCAGTCAGACGTTATCGAAGTATATAAACTGTAAATAAACCTCAATAATGTCTATAGCATCTCAGAGATAATAAACCAGTATCTTTCTAGTAAACGTACGGTTTAAATCTGTTCCCTCTTTTCTTTTTTCATCAACCCTTTCAGTCCAAGTGCTCATAAGTGGTGCCGAGACCCGGATACTGATTGCATATTTTTCACTGAATGAAGATTTTTTTTTTCTTCCTCTAAATCTAAATATTTTTCATTAAAACTTCACCGATTGAATTTTTTTTTTAACTGTTGTCTCACCCGGGATTTTTAACTTCGCTTAAATTGTCATTTTTTTTTACTGACCAAGATGGTTAATGGTGATGGTCAACAACAGCCCGTACTGAGGCAGCTAGTTCAACAAATTCCAGTAGCTCCTGGAGTTCCTGCGGCCCCTGTTGACCCGGCAGTCCCGGCGGCGGTTCCAGCGCTACCCCCACTACCAGAGACCACTCTCGCGGCTGCTCACGCCAATATGTTGGCTAAAATGAAAGTGATTGCAGTAAACTCTCAGGATATTAGCTATTATATTATAGCTAGGATATTATAAAGCCATCTCAGACTTGGAGCGGTTCTCGGGCGAAATCGGTGAGTTAAATCACTTTATTAAAGGTGGAGGTCGCATCATGGACAGGTTGGCAGCCAAGGTCTCAGAATCAGCCGAACTGGGCAGAATACGCAACGGAGGAGGGAAAGAAGACAGGAAGTGCCATGGGTGCGGAAAAGTAGGACACTTGATATACATACATAGCACGACAGTGCCCTTATATGTACAAAAGAGCAGAGACGGGACCAGGGGAACCGATGTAAATAAATTTCCAGCGAATACGGCGGAAAAGACGAGAAGACTATAGACCTAGTGAGTCCTCTAGTGAAACCTCAGAAGCATCAGAATCCTTAGGAACAGAGGGGGAAGGAAGATGAGGACCTGTGGAGTAGAATGGGAGGCGGACAGTGATTTACGGGAATGGGGGATCGAAGAAGGGGTATTCAGGGTTCATATCGTGGAGAAAATGCACCGTGAATATCAGGCTATTATAGGTTGTGATCTATTATGAAAGGCAAGTGCGGGGATTAGGAATAACAAGGGCCTGTGGACGATAGACTGGGTGGGGCAACGGTCATTTGTACGTTTGATCTGAAGGCCGGCTACCACCAAATCAAGATGCACCCGGAAGATCAGCAAAAGGCAGCTTTTACATTCGAAAGGGGGGCATTATTAATTTACGAGGATGCCCTTCGGACTGAAGAATGCCCCAATTACGTTCCAACGATTGATGGACGAATTCTTACGACGAGTCCATGTGCCAGGTATACATGGATGACCTGCTCGTTTTTAGCAAAACGGAGGAACAACATATGTCCCACTTGCGCAAGGTGTTCGAACAGGTCCGGAAATTTGGGTTAAAGTTATCAAGCGAAAAATCAATAGGACACACAATATCGGAACAGGGAGTCAGGCCAGACGCAAATAAGGTCAAAGCGATCCGGAAAATGTCGATTCCAACGGATGTTAAGGGAATCAGGAGATTGTTGGGCGCTCTGAATTACTATAGACGATTAGTACCGGCGATGGCCAGGTATCTGGTACCCATCAAAAACCTTCTGAAAAAGGGAAATAGGGTGCAGGTGACGCCCGATATGGTGGAAAACATTAGAAAATGCATGGAGGCGCTTCAGAAGGAACCAGTGTTGGCATTCCCGGACTTTGAACGTACATTTATCATTACTAAGGACGCAAGTGAGTACGCGTTGGGGGCAGTACTGTAGCAGGATTGCGAGGGTGGAGAGTGACCGGTGGCGTACGCTAGGAGGCGGTTAACAGAGGCTGAGACAAGGTAGAGCGCACTTGAGCGAGAACTGTTAGGTATTGTGTGGGCGGTAGAACATTTTCGCCCCTATGTTTTCGGGAGGAAATTCCGGGTACATACAGATCACAGACCGCTTCAATGGGTTGTGAAGCTTAAAGAGTCCTCAGCTAGGGTCACCAGATGGAAGTAACTGCTCAACCAGTAAAACATCGTAATCCAGTACAAACCAGGAAAGAACTGGTTATCCCGCGCGATCACCGTAAATGCAATAGACGAGTAACAATCACAGACGTCAGGAGAGGTGAGACAGTTTTTGCGAGAATGGACGCCGGGGGAAGAAGATACGCTAAGCACAACGGTTAACGACCATGAGCCATCATCCGAGAACGAAAGCTGCTCTGAGGGAAGATCAACGGAGATGGAAGAGCTAGAGGAGGTGGTGAACGGTAAATCACACCAAATAATTTGGATGACAAGGACTTCCGGATCCATGAAGATGGACTTCGCTAAATATGGGAAGACCTCGATCACCACTATTTGGTCGGCACCGGGTGTCAGGAATGATGAGATCTGCCGAGCACTGAAAGATGCATCCATACCAGGGCGTAGATACCATCTATTCGTCGGGAATGGAGTGGTTTGGAAGAAGATAAAACGACTCTGGAGATAGGAGAAAATCGCAATGGATCGAAGCTTCGTTCGTTGCCTAATAATGGTGGCAACCGTTCAGGACAGAGATCAACAGAGGGAGGTCACCTTGGCATACCACCAGGGGAAGACCAATCACCGAGGCTTGAATGAGAGCTACCAAGCCCTTTGGCGGAAATATTTCTGGTGGAATATGCGGAATACGATTCAGGAGATAATCGGCAACTGTGAGGTGTGCCTCAGCACCAAATAGGACTGACACCTACTCAAGGCGACACAAGAGGAGACACCGACGGCGAACACACCGTTAGTAGAATTACAAATCGACACTTTCACCTGGAGGGGCTACAAGTGGGTTACAGTGATTGACCTCTTTAGCAAAGTGGCCATGGCACATCAGATTCGAGAAAGATAGGCGGAGGCGGTATTGGGAGCGTAGCGTTTATGGTTCCAGTTCTATGGAGTACCGGAAAGGATATCGTCTGATGCGGGACGGGAGTTCGATAACGCCAACGTCAGAGAAGAAATGAAGGCTTTGGAGGTAAGGTGGCATCTAAACACCCCAGGGCATCCTAAGAGCAGGGGAGGGTATAGAGAGGCTCCACGGTACGTTAAGCAATTACTTGCGGGTGTACCAGCTAGATAAGGGCCTGTAACCAGACGAGGCAATGATAAGAGCTATAGCAGCCTATAACCACTCCGTGCATACGGTAACGGGATTCGCTCCTTTCGAAATTCTGTTCGGACTTAGAGGGCGCAAACGCGATTATAGAAAGACGGTGATTGACGGAGAGGAGATCGTCGGTAACAAGATGGCACTGAAAAAAACGTGGGACAAGGTGAGATCGAAGAATAGAATCGAAAAGGAGAAAGCCAAACGCGTGGCGCGACATAACGAGGGAGTACGTGACATTGTACGGAAAATTGGTATAGAGACAGTGTTTACCGTAGAGTGATTTCTAACAGGGGGTAAGGAGCCGCAAAGGTATGAGGGGCCATTCAGGGTGATTACAATTAGAGAGCATAATATAGTAACAATAGAGAGTATTAAAGAGCCAAAAAAACGAAGGACGGTCCACATAGAACAACTGAAGTTCTCCATAATGAATAATCAATAGGATCTAGAGTTTTCTCATCAATGTAAAAGTTTTTGTTTTTTTTTTGCATACAAAAGAAAGTTTTATCGTTAGTGTTTCTAAGTTTTATGGTAAGAAGAACGAAGTGACAAGTTTTATAAATTTTAAATAGTTGATGTGTTAATTTTAGTTGATGAAAAGTGTATTTTTTTAGTTTTCGGTTTTTGTGTATAGGTTAGTTTGTCTTTAGTTTTTTTTTTGTATTTTGTTGTGGTTATCTTTTAGGAGTTTATGAGGCATGTTCATTAACTGGTAGGGGGGAGTTATAGTTGGACAAGGCCTGTATACAACACTAATCCTAAATCCCAATGTAAATAAACCTCAATAATGTCTATAGCATCACATAGATAATAAACCAGTATTTTACAGCAGTTCAGCGTGTCAGATCTTATTTCTACTACTCGTTTAACATTTTGCTCTCACCGAGTGCCGAAACCCGAAAACTTTAGACACCGGGATAATTATTTCTTGTAAGAAATTTTTTTTTTGTTTTATCATCTTCAATTTTTTTCTCTCAATCTCATCTTCTTTTTGTAAATAATGGCTGCTCATGGCGGTTTTGAACCTGGACGCTTTGAATCAAATCGTGGTGCAGAACGCACAGACTTCTCCGACAGAGGAGAATCCTCCACCCGCAGAGTTTCCTCCACTACTACTATCTCTTGCAGAAACACACGCAACACACTAGAGTGGATCAAAGTACGCAATGCAACCACCCAAGACTTGAGGATAGCAGTTCCTGACCTCGTACGGTTCACCGGGGAAATGGGCGAACTCGGCTACTTTATAAAAGGGGATGACCGACTGATAAGCCGAATTGAAGCAAACTCAATCGAAAATCAATTTAACAGAGAATATGTGGAGGCATTAAAAGAAGCTGTCGTCTGCAGAGTGAATAATAAGGAAGGCGTTCAGAAGAGGATGATGGGCACCAGAGGAAGACATATTAATGATGATCAGGAAGACAAAGAAATCGAGTCGGTCTAGTGGGTAATATGCCGCGGAACTCCTGCATGCTTTAAAAGAATACAAGATAAACTATGCGAAATGATGGAAACAATCCAGGTACAGGGTCGGATGCAATTTCTATCTATGGTACTAAAGATTCAGTTGGCAAGAGAGCTGGGGAAGAAGAAAGGACTTCCGAGAGAGAGCTCGTTTGTGGAAATTGCTCAAGATCTCATAGAAACAAGAGCTAGAGTCGTGGAGGCTTAAATGAAAGTAGAAGAACTGGGGTGGACCCAGATAGGACATCAACGGCTAAGAAAAATGCCCTAACATTGAAGAAAAAGAGAACGCGGAGATAGTAGAAGAGAGAAATCTAGTAAACAAGAAAATAGAAGCAGCCTACCCAAACCGAGAAACAATAGTCGGCGGAATGACCACAAGTGTGCTGTGAAAAGATTGGCCATTAAGTGGCGCATTTCCCGCGTACGAGATTATTCTAAGCGGAAATAAGTGACACATAGCCAAACAGTGGAGATCAACGCCCAACAGATATGGAGAAGCAAACGAAGGTTGAGTCACTTAGGTGAATCTACGGAAGCATCGGGAACATCGGTGACCGAAGAAAAAGCTGTAGAGCCAGGGAACCGAGTAATTCAAGGGGACAGAGTGGAAACAGGAGGATGAAAACAAGGGAACAGATGTAAATGGAGGCGAGGAACTAGAGAGAGGAAGACGCAAGAAATCGTGAGGGAGAATATAACGTGAGGGAGAAGAGCACCGGTCTGCCTGTATAATGGAGAGAGAACACACCAGATTAAGGAATATCAAAGTAAATTAATCGCCCAGGGTGGGCTTGTGTGGTAGAGGGGGAGGTGGAGATAGGTTTTGACCAAGTGGGGATTTACCTGAGAAAACTTGGCGGTATCCCTACGATAACGTAGGGAGTATGCCGAAGGAATAAAAAGTGATTGTGGGGTGTGACCTGCTGCGGAAAGTGGGTTCTTGGGGGTGAAGAATATCAAGGGAAAATGGAGAATTATGTAGGGGGGTATAACGTACAAATGTCAATGACCAAGAAAAACCGAGGGCGCTCGGGTCAGAGCGATCAATCAGGCTGAGGACTGGAGACAGAAACATAGAAGGAAATATGAAGATATTCTTTTTAAAGAAGAAGACATGCTCCGGGAAACTTGAAACACAGTCCATCAGATCACACTTAAACAAGATCACAACAAGGTCAATTATGTGAAGGAGAGGAGACATCGAAGGCTCCACGCCACGACATCCGGGAAGAGCTTAAAAGTATAAAACATCAAGGAATAATTAGAGATAGTACATCCCCGTACAATAGTCCATTGTGGGCGGTAAAAAAAGAAGAGCGCGCCTGGTAAAATTACCGAAAAATACAGGGTGGCGATAGATTAAAGGAAGCTCAACAAGAATACCAGATACGACAAGTATCCGATCCCCAGATTTGAAGATATTTTGGACAGGCTGGATATCATCAAATCAAAATGCACCTTAAGGATCATCATAAGATGGCATTCACTTTCGAGAGGGGCCACTACGAATTTACAAGAATGCCGAGTGGACTAAAAAATCCTCCCATTACCTTCCAGCACCTAATGGACGAATTTATAAGGGGAATTGACAAATTCCCTGAGATTGACTGTAAGTCAGATCTATATGGATGATCTTTTAGTGTTCAGTAAGAACGAAGATGAAGCTGTGCAACATTTACACAGCGTTTTCAATAAAATTAGACAATTATAGCTCAAACTGTCACGAGACAAATCATCCTCAGGGCAGAAACAAATTAGTTTTCTGGGCCACACGATTTCCAGGGAAGGAGTGAAACCCGATTTGGATAAAGTCGTGGCTATACAGAAAATGGCCTTGCCCAGGGATGTGAAGAGAGTTCAGAGGTTGTTGGGAATTCTGAATTATTATCAAAGATTTGTACTAGAAAAGGCCGAAAGGGGATAATCACACCGATAGTCGAAGAAAATATTAGACGGTCCATGGAGTTCTGCAAGAGGAGCCGGTGCTAGCGTTCTCGGACTTCACTCGGTAATTCTTTATCACTACGTACACGAGTGAGTAAGCGTTGGGAACGATGTTGTCTCAGGAGGGTGAAGAGGGAGATCGTCCAGTGGAGTACGCTAGCAGGCGCCTAACAGAAACGAAGACCAGATACAGTACGCTGGAACGAGAACTTGGGAATAGTCTGGGATGTTTACCACTTAAGACCCTATGTGTTTGGCACAAAGTTTAGGGTACACACTTACCACAGGCCTCTGCAATGGGTGGGGAAGTTGAAGGAATCTTCAGATAGGATTACACGTTAGAAGGAGCTCCTAGCACAATATAACATGGTAATAATATATAAACTTGTAGAAGAGGAGGCCAGAGAACCGTCGAGGCTATTCCTGCGGGAGTGGATGCCGAAAGAGAAAGATGAATAGAATGTGGTGGAAGAAGATGATAGGAAGGAATCTTCGTCTTACAAGATCTTATGGGAAGGGAGACCAAGAGATAAGGGGGAACTGGAGGACATAATAAATGACATGAGGTGGCTGATTGTATGGAAGAGAAGACCACTGGATTGCTTTAAGTTGAATGTTGCAAATATGGGAGGAGCAAAATTACGATGATTTGGTCACAGCCAGGTGTGGGGGACGACCATATTTGTAGAGTGTTGAAGGATGCTTCAGGGCCCGGAGAAATTCATCACCTTAATTGAGTAATGCCATCGTCTGAGAGAAGATCTGGCGGCTAAGACAAATCTAAACAAATAGGGGTGGATAGGAGGTTCATCCGTTTCAAGCAGATAGTGGAAACCTTAGAGGAAGACGAATGAAAATAAAGAGCATATTACCAGGTCGAAATGAATCACCGTGGAATCCCGGAGACCCATGCATGCATTAAATAGAAAGTACTTTTGGTGGGGGATGAAGAAGACAATTACGGTCGTTGTAGGAAATTGCGAAGTTTGTCTAAGCACGAAATATGATAGAAATACACCAAAAGGAAGGCAAGAAGAAATATGTACTGCAGATGCCCCGCTCAACGATCTATAGATCGATACATTCACTTGTAGAAGATATAAATGGATAAATATTAATTATTGATATCTTCAGTAATGGCGCACCAGGTGCAAGAAAAGTCATCTGAAGCAGTGTTAGTAGCTCTCCAGTTGTGGTTCTACAGAGTTCCGGAGCGCATCGCACCGGATGGAGTTAGAGAATTCGACAATACTAGGAGTTGAACTGAAATGAAGGACTTTGACGTGACATGTCACCTCAACACACCAGGACACCCAAAGAGTAGAGGAGGCATAGAGCGCCTTCATTGCACGTTAAGTGACGACCTTCACTTCAATAAGATCTACAATGGATTGAAACCGGATGTAGCGATAGTAGCATATAACCATTCGGTGCCCACTGTAACGGGGTTTTCACCGCTTGAAATCTTTTTTGGGGTCCGATAACACCGGCATGGTAGCGGACGGTGAGGAGATACATAACAACCACTTTCCTCGAAGAACGTTATGGGAGAAAGCACGGGAGAAAATGAAAAAACCAGGAGGGTAGAATGAGAGGATTTACACGTCACAGACAGGATGGGAGAGATCAAAATCGGGACGATTGACTACAGGAAGTTGTGGTCTAACATGGATAAGGAGATAGAGCAATACGAAGTCCATTCAGGTTGATAGCCATTAGAGAACAAATCATAGTTACATTAGAAAATGTTTGAGAGCCAAGGAAGAAATGAACTGTTCATTTTGAGCAGTTAAAACTTCCGGCAATAAAAAAATGAAAACTGGAGTGCCCTCATATTATCACAATCAGATTATACTACAGAAAATGTAAATTTATTGTTTTTGTTTTAAGATTGTTTTTGACTTTTGTAAATATTGTTTTTTCATTTTGACTTTATTCATCTATTGTATGAAGATTTCTTTTATTATATTCTTAGATTTAAATTATGTATATAGGATTTACTTCAGGGGCTTGTGAGTTGTGTTTTTTTTACAATGATATGTGTATAGGTATTTATTTTTATTATATATAGTTTTCTTTATTGTTATTGTTTTTTATGTTAGTATATTGTATAGTATTTATTAGTTTAAGAGGATTGTTCGTAAACTGATAGTGGGAGTTACGCCTGAGTCAGCTTACTGAGGAGATCAGCTGATCGAACATGTATATAAAGAGATGTACTGAACACAATAAAGCCAGTATTTTACAACTGTTCAAGCGTGTCAGATCTTATCCCTTCTTCTTTTTTAACATTTTGCTTTCGCTGATTCTCAAGTAAAGAGAATCGGTGAGGTTGGGGAGTCAATAAAACAGCCTTTTACTGGAATCCCGAGTGTCATCTCATATTCCTATTTCTCTTTATTTTCGCCGATACCTAGGTTACATACAGTCCATCAGACAGAAATCCGGATCGCGCTTGGAGTATTTCGAATAAGCCCCATCCTTATGTGGTGAATCCGGGCTATTACCTCTTTTGTTCACATTAAAATTAGTTATACTTTACACTTAAAAATTATATCTTCAGACAGAACATCCGACTTATGAACATTTTTTCAATCATTAATTTTCCAACTCTTTTTCAAGAGTAACAAAACATCCCCGGTGTTATCATCCACCCTTGACTTATCAAGGTCCTAAAACTACTCCATATTTCTTCAAATACTCTAAACATAACATTTGAATATAAAACTCACTTTTCTTGCTTTTTTCAAAACATACCGACAGCTTTTATCATATACACAGACGGATCTAAATCAGACCTATCAACAGCATTATCTTTCATAACTAATAGTTCGACGTACAAAATTATGTAGCACTTCAACAAACTATGCAACACATTCAATGAGGAACTCAATGCAATAGCAGGAAGATTTCACTTCTGCATTTCTTTTAGCCATAGCAATATTATAATTATCACAGACTTATTTAGCACGCTAAAAGCTATAGATTGTATATATCCGTAACGCCCCACATTTTCTTGCATCCATTACTTTCGATCGTGCTCCAAGAGAACACTCATGCTCACGGGACGAGGTAAAGCCCATCAGTAGTAAACAAACCCCTAAAAAAAAAAAAAATTGAAGATAGATGGCATGAAAGCTGTGTGGGATGAAGCCCTCTGAATAAACTAAAAATTATAAAAAACGAAGTCGGGTTATTGCAGTCGTAAATCTAACTCAGTAGACAATGAATCAGACACAAAACTCACTCATTCTGCCTTCATCAGAGAACAGACACCACCAATTGTCAGTACAGTAATGACAATATAATAATTAGCTACATCTTTCAGGAATGCCCACACTTCACATCACTCATTAATAGTTTTTGATTAAAGCCTGACATATCAACAACGCTTTGAGGTGAAAATGGAACATTGAAATCAGTTTCTAAATTTTAAAGACCACACAATATAAGTGATGTTTGTGTGTGTCTGTGTATAACAGAAATAGATAAAATAATATAACAAATTAAATATTACTAGAAATAAAGGGCATATATGAGCAATGATGTTTTATAATGTAAAACATAAAGAACGATAAACTAGGTTATTGTAGATCATTTACTATAAAAAATGCATTTAATTAAAATAGTTACATTCTCTAATAGTTTTAAAAAAAAGGTAATTAGAGGAAATAGTATATCAACTATGGTTATTTAACTGCACTATTATTTTTGTAGTTTGAAATTCAAGATCAACCGTGGATTATGGAAGTGCTTTGTTTGTAGTCGATGTTCCTATTCCATATTCAAATTTATATAGCAATAGATCGGCGGAACCAGAGTAACAGGCAAGACAAATCGTAGTCGATCAGGCAAATAAGTGATGTTTGTGAATAGAACTTGTGCTTACAACTGTACAGGATTAGCATTTCCCAACTCCGAGAAACTTTCCCATTCCCTTATAGAGGAGAGGAATATATCTGATTCGTATTTATTTACAAATTTAGCATATTTTCTGTTACATATAGGCGAGTGATAAGGTGATAAGCCGCGCCACTAACAGGACCGTTTCCCCATATGCTCAAAGGTAAAATACTTCATGTCATATTTTACTTTCTTTACAGGAAACCAGTTTGTAAATAATATCAGCGTACTTTTATTCGTTTGTAACCATTTTTTTATTAATATAAGCAGACTTAATCTTTTTTTTTTTTTTTAAAGAAATGTCACTACCTTGCAATTGATCTAGGAAATAAATATTTATATGCCTCGTGGTTAGGCATAAACAGTTATCATACTCAGAGGTAATTAAAAAAAATAAATAAAAATAAAGAACTATAAAAAAATTCAAATCTTTTTTTAAATATGATTTTTGTATATGAACCTCTGTTGATCCAGATAACCTGATACCAGACGTTATATGAAAACGTATTTCATTTACATTTTAATTTATTTGTACTCAAACCATATCAACTTTTTTTTTATTTTATTTGACATTTATCGTGGACATGAGTAACATGTGTCATCCGTTCATCACGTTTCCATCCACCCGTTACAAATTCTATGTCCCGGATGACAGTACTGTTTTCTACCTATAGCCAATCCTTGAACCACACATGTACATATTTAGAGTATTTTGATTTACGGTTATTCTATCTCATAAATGTAGTTATAGTTGCTAAAATACTAGAATACATCCGACTTACATAAATGTAATCAACTATTTTATTTATTTTTTTGTTCGTATTATAATTGTATACTCACTTGAAAATAATCCAGATTTGTATAGAGCTTCATGGAGTGAAAGGAAAAATTGTGTAACAATTGAAAAGACTGATTAGAATTGGAAACTACTTCCATTCCTCTAATAATTTATGTTGCTTGTTGCTTATCCTCTTATTCAAGTTTCTAAAATAAATCTCTTCAATTTGATGAACTACTACTTATAAAAAATATTTGAATTTGATATGACATTGATTGTAAAAGTTCATCCATACATGGATGTACTATGTCCCACAATTCTAGCGTTTCCAACAGTTTCAGCGTTGACAGAAAAAGTGAATTTTCATATCCACTTACCTATATATGAAATATATATATATATATATATATATATATATATA
>NW_027105544.1:48015-56757 GCF_000696795.3 Halyomorpha halys
TATATGTGCATGGTCTGAGAGTGGGTTTGTGTGTGTAAAGTCGCTAGCTCAAAAAAGAAAAATCGTACGAAACTGAAAATGCATATTTAAGCCGGGCATGTGACAACTTTTTCGTCGAAATCGACCAACCGAAAATCTATAAAGTTTATCAAAAGCTGATTCAGCGATTTTAACTAAACTGAGTGAATAAATGTTAAATCAGGTAGTGTTTTATATCAAGTAGCTTAGTTACGGGGCTTAAATACCAAATTTTCACAGAAAGTTCGTTTTGAGTTCCTTTAATTTTGTTTATTTAAAAAAGTAGCCAGTTCTTATTATTAGGAATAGTAAAAAATCAATAACTATAGAATATTTAAGAATTTTATGGATTATTGAAGGAGAAGAAAGGAAAATAGATACATCGGCTAGGAACGGTAAAAGCTGAATACGCGTCGAACTTTTCCGATTATATGGCTTCCTTGTATTCCGTTGAACTGTTTCACTCTAGGCACAAACAAAATGTATATTCAATATTCCCACCTCAAAATGAAAAAAAAAAACTTTTAATTTTCACCTTCCCTGGTCCTTCGATAAGTTCACACTGAGTCTACCAATCTACACAAAATTTGGGTTCTAGGTAGGGGTGTAGGATGCTATGGTGCTAAGGCACTAAGGTGCCAATCTTTTTTTTTCATGATGTAATTGATTTTGAAAATCCTGAATTGATGTTAAGCTGTCATCATAGCAGAAAAAATAAAATGACTAAAAAGTAAAGAATTACTTTTAAAGTATTTCTTAATTAAGTTAAAATGCTAAACTAAGTTACTGCACTGCAAATAGAGTATACAACATTAGCAACTTATGTAATTGTATAAAATTTACATTATATCTTGGTTCTATAAATAAAATGGTTTTACATCAATATTTTCTTAGATAATTAGGTTGAATTTAGTATTCTATGACGACGGAAATATATTTTTAGAAAAAAAAATTAGTCCCTTGGAAGATGTCCCCTGAAACTTCTGGACGATATATAAAAGATGAAAAAACCCCATATAAAACTTGGCCTCTGTATCTTCCGTCGATTTTTTTTTTTTTTTGTATTCAACTGTATTTTCATAAAAATACATCTAGTAAATTTGATGTTTTGATGTAAGATCATAATGATATGATACAGGCACGTGGAGAAACTACCCATTGGTAGCACTCATATATATTTCTAGATTAGAAGGTCTCGAGGCCATCTTCTTTTGTCGGGAATTTGATGAAAAACATATTCCAGTTTTGTCGTGTTATAACAGATATTACTTAGTCAATCTATTTTTGCGGTTGCATGCTCCCAGGTGTTCTGTATGTGTGTTTATTTCAAGTAATCCTTAAAAGAAGTGTTTTTTGCTTGGCCAGTCAATAATGAATTGATCTTTTATTTTTACATTCCTAAATTACTGCAGAGTTCAGTTTCTTGCGCCTGTAAGGGCTTACATTATCTTAAATTGCTCAGAACTGATGTAACCATATACTGTATAAATTTGGATTAAATCTTGATATATTGGTAAACAAAAAAAAAAAATATTTTGTCAAACAAGAAACTGTTTAAGAAAATGTTGAACTTTTTTATAGGATATTAGTTCAAAAAAGGAATCTCATCTCAGGCTTAATATTTTGGGAGAGTGTAGGTGTGTTGGTGTGTATTGTGTAGCTAACTAAAATATATCAGCCATTAGATTGCCTTTTTATTCATGAAATGGTTTTTCAAAATGAAAGTCTCAAATTTAAACTCCTAGAATCATTATTAGCACAAATTTTTAAAAATGTGAAATTTTAAACCATAAGTGATATGCTGCCGCATAAATTTAATATTAGAAATTTGTTTACATATAGGGTTTTCAAGATGGAATCTGATCTTAGGTTTAATATTTTCGGAATGTGCTGTTTATAAAAATATATTTTAATCCTTAGAATGGCTTTAGCCTATAAAATTGCAAGTTAGGGAAAAAAAATTTAGACGTCACGTTCTGATGTGGAATTGGAATATTTTCACTATATCGTTGGAAATGTCACTAAAAGCGTACTAAACATAATATTTAGGCGGTTTCTTCTATAATAAAACGATTATGACACATAGTTACTAGTTCACAATAGTTCTCTGTAATTTAAGTAACATAAACCCTTATATATTAAAGAAGATCCATGTTTTGTAACACAACGACAAAGTACTTCTTTTCAAAATCGCTTAAACCGGAAGTAGCACACGCTATCCCTGTGAACTTGTCAACAAGAAAATAAATTAGCTACATAATATTTTTTAAAATACGACACCAGCGAAATGTCTCCATCACATTTTACACGTAAAGCTGTTATTTATTTTTTGCTAAAAGTAAATGGGGATGTACTAAGTATAATTAAGCTAAAATTACATTAATTATGTGTGTCAACGTGAATGATTTACTTTGCAGTTTGTATCAACTGTTCAAATCGGTGATTAAGACACCAAACGTGTAAATGTAACGTGAACTTATTCTTCCAGCGAATTAAAATAGCAAGAAAATTGAGAAATTCAACAATAATAATTTAGTAAAAAGATTGATTGTTTGTTATAGAAATTTTACTCATTTTAATAACTATTTTCAAATTCATGTTGTGTCAGCAAACAAGTAACACTCATTCGTTTTCTATAAACAAAAATCTCTGAATACAAAGGAGCCTTGAAAAATTATAGTGTTCCTCGACAACTCTCTAAAGCCGTGTATGACAAGGAGGAAGATGTTAACAAGATCATAGATCTCATTAATACCATGGGATTATTTAATCAGATATGAATCTGATTTATATATTATAAAACATCATCGAATAATTACCAATAGTGCTTAATATCTCAAATCATTCTGTTATCATAAATTACATTTCATATCCAGTCTAATAATCGATACTTAAACAAATATTTTCTTTAGTTATAAGGGCAATTATCTGTTTTTTTCTTTAATTCAAATATCAAAAATATTGATTTAATAATACAATTTGAAAAACGTAAAAAAATAAATAGAATTTCAAATATGGAATTCTTATATTATAGCATCTATAGTGGAATAGATGAAATATTCAATTCAGTGCTATCAAATGCATAAATTAATTGCAATTATTTAAAACACAAATTGTGTTTTAATTGAGAAATCGGTTTAAATATTGATCAGTAAGGTTCCTGGACGTATGAATCATCACCCAATACCCCTCGATTTTATATGAATAATTTCGTTTTCATATGATTATTCTCAATTAATTTTCTTTTTATTGATAATCATTTGTAAAATGTGGTAAATAATTGAGAGCTCACCTTTTGCTTAATTTCAAAGCAACACTATTTAAATAAATATCGTAATTAAAACATTATATTGAGTACTATAGACGAGGGCATAATTTTTTAGTATTGTATGTTAAATATTAAGATACTTATACTTATTGAAGGGCTCTGGGAAAATAAATAAAATATTTTTTTCCTATTATTCCTTAGGAAAATGATTAGATAATTTGATAGAATCATCACCACTTATTACACAGTTTGAGCTTAACCAATTTTCAAAACTGTGATATTATTCCAATCAGAACTTGTCATATTAAAATACATCATTCATTTGATGTTCTCAATTTGAAACGAGCATGAGTGATTGAAGAGCCACATGAAATTGATGATACGTTATTTTGGTAAATTATAAAATGTGAGGAATTGAAGGAACAGATTAATATATGTATGTTTGAGCTATATTTCATCAAAAACAAATGCGTTTCTGTTATCCACTATGAAATACAAATAAATATAGATATTTCATTTCTTCTAACCAATATATAAGCACGTTATTATTTGAATACATGACAGGATAACTAATACAAATTGAGACGTGCAACAAGTTTTAGTAATTCCTGCGAAAATTCATAAATATAAAACGGATATTTATTGTAACCGTATAGATAATAAATGGATATTGGATTCGAGTTTGATTTTTCTACCATATTGTTCATGTTAATTGACAATAGAATTCATATATACATATGTTTGTAAAAAAAAACAAAAAAAAACGGGAATGATTTCAGATTTGAAGAGAAAATTCAGGGCGAGGGTTATTTAAAGATCTGGTAGATTAGATCGGTAGTTGTGTACTTTAGTGAATTTTATTATCTTGACCGTTTTGTGGTTATAGGAATGGGTTTGTGACCTTGTTAACTATTTTCCTTTTTAGAGCCATGTTACTGCTCTATTTACTGTTATTGCATCTGTATAGTAGTTATTGGCATTATAGATCAATCTACAACAGGCACAATTAAAAGGTAGAGCTTTCATAAAATTGAGAAATTCTTAAACGACTTCAGAACAAAACTCCTCTAAAATGCAAACAGACAAGATAGGTTTTTTATTGTATCTTTGTTAATCCTTAGTCCTAACCATGCGTCGCTCTTATCAAGTGCTTAGTTTTTTAATAGACAAACATTCATTTACACAACAGTCATTTAGGCATCACAATCTTATTAAGTTCAGTCTATGTATTTTATGAGATGGTTAGCCACCATCCTTCTACAGTCTATTCAGATTATTTATTTGTTTTCGCCATTATTTTTGTTCTGATCAGTTTTGATGACTGAGACCATGATCGAATCTTTATAACATGCAGAAAGCAAGAACAGCAGGGAAAATACATTCTGGACAGCAATGTATATATACATTTATACATACAATTTATTTACTCGATACTTTTGTTTTCTTATACTGTAAGTATCATTAAATTCATAAGAGGTTGAACACGAGGAAATAAACGCTGAAAATTTATTTATTCTGTTTGTAAAAAAATAAATAAAATGACAGAATAAATGCTTTTGTGTTGATATCTGTTTATATAAAAAAGATCACTTATTTTTAAAATTATATTTCATGATTGTAAATTGGCTAGGTTATAATCTAATGGGTTGAATATAAAATAGCCAAATCTGAATAATCACAATACTTTAGTCATGGTTTGATTTAATTTTAATATAGTTTGTTTGTAAAAAATATTTATACGCTTACGCGAAATACGTACCAGAGTTCGCAAAGGTGATTCCGGGGAGAGAGATGGAGCCAGGATGAGGGGGGTCAGCTTGGAGAGGGGACTTTATATAGGCGGTCCACCCCCCCCCCTCCAACCATCCCCTCACCCCACCCCAATGCGTGGGCTCACCTCGGGGGGTCCTTTTACTTAAGTGAATCTTTAGTATAATTTTGTGTCGTATTAAGTTAAAATAATAAATAATTATTTTACAATAGATTGAAAAAACAATTATTTTTACCCCATAAATCGTAATTGCTTTAGTAAAGTTCTATTTTAAAGGGAAGTATAAATAAAGAAATAAAACATTTCCATATTATCATGGTTGTATACACTTGCATGCATAGTTTTCTTTTTTTTTTTTAGAAAATATATTTTTAGTAAATTATCTGTTTATTATAGTAAAAAAACAACGTTCCCTATTAATTTCTCGTGAATTTGTGGCACACATTACACAATAATAATGCACAAATATTACTCCCAAAATATAAAGCTGGCATAAAAGGATCTAACTGTACATACGTCCCTCTGGAACCGTACGGTTTATGCCTGTGTGTTATTACCTACTGATACTCGGGTTATGAAGTTTTTAATTGTTTACTTTGCGATCAATGGAGATTATTCCTTAATTCTACCAACACATCACTAATTCAATAACTCAAGTATGTTACTTGCAAAACCACATAGTGTGGACTGAATGCAGGGTTCTTTGTAGCTTAGTAGGGAAAAAAGAAAATACCAAGAAACGTGTTTATTTTTCTGCCTAGAAAACAGGACACAGACATCTAATTCCATATACTTGCTTGTGACATGAGTTAGCCTAAAGATACCAAATGTGAATCTTATAGATCTATACATAAGTCAAAGAGGAAACTACTGAGAGACGTGAATAAAAAAAAGACATTTATCTTGATTGGTAATTTTTTTGTTTTGTTCAATAGTTTCATATTCAATTTCTTTCTAATTTTTCCAACTCCTTTAATTTAATATAAAATAACAAGACTACTGTGAAAAATAAATATCTTGCCATTTCCCTACCAATGTTGTTTTGTAAATGATATGAAAGTGATAATTACTATTTTTTATTGATAAAAAAGTTTTTAAATATTTTTGAAGTAAAATTCGAGGAGTGATAATTATGAAAACTACAATATTTGTGAATTACTGAAAACTTTAGAAAAATACTCAAATGAATGAGAATATACAGCAAATACAAGAACACAACCGTGGGGCTAAACAAAATATCGTTCTGTAAAATGGAAATGGTCCCCTTCTCTTCAAATTCAAAAGTCCGTTCTTAAACTTCTGTTCCTTTAATCTATTACAGGGTAAGTAGACTGGGGAAATAAATTGTACTTGAAATGTCCACATTAAACAGGAAAAGAAATTCCCGCGCTGAAGAATTTAAAACTGAAATAAGAAATATGATTAAACGCAAAAACTTTCGTCAAATTAAAAATTATTGACTTGACAAACTTGCTTATCAGACCATATTCTTACCATGTCAACTTAGAACATGGAGAGCGAAACTGCTCTAAATATCCAATGGATTGTATTCTAGATCCATCTACGCCGGGGTTCTCAAAAGGTTTGATCTGCTGGTCATATTGACACATCCACTAACTCCCGTGAGCATGACCATTGAAAAACGTTCTATACATGGTAACAAAAACATCAATGTTTTATCTTTATTTTTTATGAAAGTGATTTAGGTACATTTAATTTTTTTTAAATTAAAACATCTGCATACTTTTGGTTCATGTTGTAGCATAAAACAAAATACATAATTCCAACAAAAATTCAATAAATTACTTACAAAACGAAACAAAAATTACAAAACAAATACATAAAATTTATCATTCATTAATTTAACTATAAATAGTATGAATAATAAGAATAGATTCTTAGAACAAATATCCACGACTGAGTCAAGACACAGGAGAAGATATTTCAAGGAGATGAAAATGTGACATGAAAAACCGTTCTTGAATGGGAGACTGCAACTGAACCACTACTGATGGCAAAAATAAAGGTGTTGTTGCTTCTTTAGCAACGACCGTTGAAAATAACGGTGGCTCAAAAGCGTTATATCATTTATCAATAGTATTTTGGGATGATTTTATGGATATTACAGATTCAATCAATACATGAATAATAATAGTAATTTTTTCTATCACTCCAAATTGTATTCTTTTTTGTAAATAGTTGTATATTTTTAAATTAATGTATAGTAATATAGTCTTTAGTTGAGTAATTTTAATTTTTTAAATTCCTAATTTAATTTTAATATATAATGCAGTTGTAATTTGATTTCAATATATAATTTTGTTTTAATACTTCAGTTACACATAATTGTTTAATTAATATAACTTTCTCCTCCACCGGTTCTACCTGCTTTGTTTTTTGTCGTCGAAACATATAAGAACATTGTCCCTCTATATTTCCCTCTATTCCACATTCGAAACTTCGGGTACGCGAGGACTGCGTCATCAAGTCCCCTTCCATCTTCCCCCGTCCATGGCATTTTCATTTCTCACGGTGCACGCTGCTTCTTTTTTTTATTTGGTCCATTTTTCTTTTAGAGTTGATTACCATTTCTTTCCCAATTTCCTGGTCCTCTCATCTTATCTATGGGACTGAATTATTCTTGGAGTGATTATAAGTAACTTTCGCCCAGCCGGTTTCTTTAATTTCAACAAATATTGGGCTCAATCGATCAATCGAGTCATGAGCGCACTCGACAAAAGATTACCTACTCGGTAGGCCTTCCTTTCCCCCTTCTTTTTGGCCAGATATACCTTGAGGATGGTAGCCAGAAAGCCCATTCATCACTGTGTTTCCTACACATCCACTGTCTCTCCCGTGATATTCAAGGGGCATTTTCTCAATACCCCTTTTTTCGATCCCCCATTCCTGTAAATCAATGTCCGCCTCCCCTTCTACTCTACAGAGCCCACCCAGGGGAATTAATTGATATTGACATACCTGGACATCCATCTGGAGTTTCCTCTCACCACCACTCAGCTTCCTCAGCGCCTCCCGGCACAGGATGGTGTGGGGGCTCCCTGTGTCGACAGGCATCTCACGCCGCTCACCTTGATAATAGGCAGACCGTTGATCTCTTTCTTTGATCTTGAAAATCTCTAATGTGCGATCCCCCCTCTACTGGCACCCTCCTCAACACTCTTGCCTTGATCTCCTCCCCTCACTCACTCGGCGCCATCGACTGCTTGGCGGTTATTGCTCCGTCCTCCTGTTCCTTCCCCTTCTGTTCCTGAGGCCTCTGATGCTACTGAGGTTTAACTAGAGGACTCACTAGGTCTATAGTCCTGTCGTCTTTTCCGCCGTATCCGCTGGAAATTTATTTCCATCGGTTCCCCTGGGTTATAAGGGTACTGTCGTGCTATGTGGCCTTCATTGCCGTACTCAAAGCACCTAGTGCGGGGGCATTGGGCCACCAGGTGTCCTACTTTTCCGCACACATAGCACTTCCTGTCTTCTTTCCCTCCTATATATTATGTTCCCTTATAATAATCACCCTGAATGGACCCTCGTATCGCTGTATCTCTTTACCCCTGTTAGATCCCAACTTCCTATATACAATCGTCCCAATTTTGATTGCACCCATCCTATTTGTGACCTTTAAATTCTCCCGAGTTACCCTCCTAGATTTTTCCTTTTCCATTCTTCC
>NW_027105544.1:57641-57906 GCF_000696795.3 Halyomorpha halys
AGGCGCCTGCTGGCATACGCCACTGGGCGCTCTCCCCATCACCCTCCTGAGACAGCACCGCTCCTAGCGCATACTCACTCACATCTGTGAATTGCCGGTTAAAATCTGGAAAAGCTAGTACCGGCTCTTGCTGCAACCTCTCCATGCACCTTTTGATATTATCCTCGATCCTCTTCCTGCCTTTCTTGAACAGGTTGTTGAGTGGAACGAGATACTCCCCCATTTCTGGAACAAACCTCCTGTAATAATTTAGAGTCCCCAACAA
>NW_027105544.1:58291-58679 GCF_000696795.3 Halyomorpha halys
TGAGACAACACCGCTCCCAATGCATACTCACTCGCATCTGTAGTGATAGTGAATTGCCGAGTGAAGTCTGGGAAAGCAAGTACCTGCTCCTGCTGCAGCTTCTCCATGCACCGCCTTAGATTCCTCTAATTCTTAAGTCTTCCACTAGCGGAGTGATGATCACCTTCATGCCTTTCTTCAGAAGGTTGTTGAGTGGGACGAGGTATTCATCCATTTCTGGAACAAATCTCCGGTAATAATTTAAAGTTCCCAGCAACCTTCGAACTCCTTCCCTGGAATTCGTGTTGCCCAAAAAATTTATTTTCTCCTGCACCAATGATGATTTATCTACCGATAATTTGAGCCCAAATTGCCTGATTCTCTGGAATACGCTGTGTAGATGTTGCAC
>NW_027105544.1:58729-59956 GCF_000696795.3 Halyomorpha halys
GGCCTCTACCTCTCTAGCGCTCGCTTCTATAAGATCTTGGGCTATTTCCACAAACGAGTGCTCTCTCGGAAATCCTTCCTTCTTCCCTAGCTCTTTTCCCAACTGTATCATTAGCACCAGGGATATGAATTGCATCCGGCCCTGTACCTGAATTGTTTCCATCATTTCGCTGAGTTTATCTTGGATTCTATTAAAGCGTGTCAGGAGTTCCGCGGTATATTGCCCACTAGACTGTTTTGGTTTTTTCGTCTCCCTGATTATCATAAATATGTCCTCTTCTGTGGCCCACCGTCCTCCTCCGAACGCCTTCTTTAATCTTTCTTTGATTTCTCTCCAAGGGGTCTCTTCGTCGGCCTGAAGGATGCTTCTTTTTACTCTGAAAACGACCGCTGCTTTTAATGCCTCTGCATATTCGCTATCTAATAATATAAACTTCGCTTCGATTCGGCTTATTAGTCGGTCATCCCCTTTAATGAAGTAGCTCAATTCTCCTATTTCTTCGGTAAACCGTTCAAGGTCTGAAACGGCCTTCCTCAAGTCCTGGGCGGTTGCTGTGCGTACTTTTACCCACTCAAGTGTTGTAGCGTGGGCTCCCGCTAGAGACTCTTCTGGTAGTGGGGCAAGCTCCGGGGGTTGAGGAGTCACCTCCATAGGAGGTAAGTTCTGGATCCCATTTTGATTCAAAGCTTCCAGGTTTAAAACCGCTTATCTAACGATCCCGTTGCCATTAGCAGCCATTATTTACAAAAATGAGAATGAAAATTGAAGATGATAAAACCACAACAACTAAAATTCTTCTTAAAAAAAACCGTGCCCGTGTAGGCAACATATTTCCGTGACAACGTATACTCTATGCTAATATTACATGATTTATAAGACGTTGTCACGTCAAAAAAAAAAATTAATCCGGTATCTAAAGCACCCGGGTTTCGGCACCAGTTAAGTATTGGCGAAAGCAAAATGTCAAAAAAAAGAGAAGAAGGAATAAGATGTAACACGTTTTAACTGCTGTAACATACTAACTTTATTGGGTTCGGTACATCTCTTTATATACATGAGATCAGCTAATCTCCTCAGTCAGCTGACATAGAAGTAACAGCTGACTAAGGCTGTAACTCCCCCCCACCAGTTTGCGAACAATCCTCGTAAACTTCAACTATACAAGAAGTTAATATAAAATACAACAACAATAACTATTTACAATAAACTACCAGGTCATTCAAAAAG
>NW_027105544.1:60743-61040 GCF_000696795.3 Halyomorpha halys
TTGATCCCAACTTTCTATACACAATTATCCCAATTTTTATCATTGCCTTCCTATCTGTGAGGTTTAAATTCTCCCGAGCTACTCTCCTGGTTTTTCCCTCTCCAATTTTCCCCGGACTTTTTTCCATAGATTTTTCCTAGTGTCATGATTGTTGCTTATCTCATCACCGTCCCCCGCCGTGCCCTTGTAGTCCCGCCGGATTCCACAAAGCCCGAAAAGGATCTCAAAAGGCGAAAACCTTGTAACAGTGTGCACCGAATGATTGTATGCCGCAATTGCCTTTGGCATTGCCACGGC
>NW_027105545.1:0-11226 GCF_000696795.3 Halyomorpha halys
CAGAAGCTTTGCGAGTAGGTAATCTCTGAATGATACTTGATTCCTTTTTTTTTGATTTTAAAACCCGCTATCACGTATCTTATATATATATATATTCATTTGTTGCCTCTTAAAGTAGCTGTTTTTCTCTTAGATTATGAACTTTTAAATAATAATTACGTACGATACGAAATAGAAAGGTTTAAATTTTTTTTTTAATTTATTTTATTTTTATTTTTTACAAAAATAGAAGACGTCATAGCGAAAAACACAAAAAATTATAATTTTACAGACAAAACACTTTCACTAAGAACGGCAGTAGATATCTCAAGGTATGTTATATCTCAGTATAGATAGCTTCATTAAATATTTCTAACATTGACTATATAATTAATCAATTCATAAAACGTTAAAAAATAAATAAAATAATAGGAGCTAAAAGATGGTCGATGTACTTCAAAAAGGGTGACGTCCTCAGCACAGCAGGTGAAAATGTTTTCACTTTATTCCTTGTTAATGAGGCATCGCTCCCAGCATGTTTTTAACCGAGAGGACGTAGACCTAGGCTCATACCAAAGGTCCCACAATCAAAATATATTACCAAATATTAATTATACCATTGAATTCGGAATTAATATATTAATAATAATTATTAAAATTAAATAAATATTAAATTCTGCCAATTGGTAAAATTTAACAGGTATGTATATAAAATACAAGTGCAAATTTTCGGCTCTAAAGCCTGAATATTTTTTTTTCACTTCCTGAATAAAGACAAAGCTTTCTGGCCCTCGAATGTGACGAAATAATGAAATATCATAGAAATTATTGAAACTCAAAACGTATACAATGTACCTTAACTGTTAAATTATAAATAACGTTTTGAGAGAATGGAAAATGGAGTTTTTGTATGTTTTAATACATTATTCTAACTTTTTTTTTTTAATTGTGGAAGATTATTGATTGACCGTGTGTATAGATGAATGGCATATAGTCCGGGTGCGGTCAACAAAAACTCAAATAGTAAATAATTATACTATTTTTAGTGAGCCAACGTTTTGCCCCACGTTGCAGGGCTTCGTCAGGGCTGTTTTGACGGCAGTCAAAGAGAGAGTGAATTATTTATTGATATTTACAACTGTACATAAATACATCAAGTAAATTTGAGGAAATCATAATGGTATGGTACAAGGATGTAGAGAAACTACCCATTTGTAGCTCTCTAAAAACATTTTTACAATATAAGGTCTCGAGGCCATCTTCTTTTCAGACGCCTCGGAGGATTGCTGTTGGAATCAAAGAGGAAGCAAGATTAGAAACTAATGGGTTTGAATGGTTAGGGAGTTTGTAATGGAAGGATTGATATCTGGTTCGGGCTAGATCGGTTACAAATGAAACATTAAGGTCTTTGTGGAAGATTTTATTTGTGACAAAGTAGGGAGCATTTAGGATTTTACGAAGGATTTTGGATTGTAAGGATTGGATACAAGAGGAATTCGAAGGTTTAGTGAAGCCCCAAAGCTCAACGCCGTATGTCTAGATAGGCCTTATATTGTCATGTAAATCAGTCTTTTGTAATGAATTGGAAGTTTGGACCGTTCGTCTAGTAAGTGCTGTAATAGTCGAAATCGACGTGCTGTTTCCTGTCTTTTCAGTCTTGTGTGAGGATCCAGGTTAGTCGTTTGTCCAGATGTAGTCCAAGGTAGCTGATCTGTTCAACAGGGGTAAGGGCAACATTATTGAAGTATACTATAGGGCAGTCAGTAGGTGTACGACGTATGGTAAAGGTAATTTGATGGGATTTGTTGGAATTTATTTTAATCCTCCAATTACGACACCATTCTTCGAGAGCTGTGATATAGGATTGAAGAGTTTGGGATGCAATTAAAGGGTTATTATTAACAGCGAGCACATACATGGTGAGGATAGTGTTAGGATTGGTTGGGATGTCTGCTGTATAAATTGTGTAGAGGATGGGATCGAGGATACTACCCTGAGGAACACCAGCGGACTGAAAGAAGAGGGATGAATAGGAACCATTGTGGTTTACTTTAAGTAATCTGCCAGTGAGAAAGGAACGAATAATGAGAAAGTATGTACGAGAAAGGAATTTACGGAGTTTGTAAAGCAGTCCCGGGTGCCAGACTCGATCAAAAGCCTGTTCTACATCGAAAAAGACTCCCACGCAGTACATTCCGCGCTCTAAAGAAGACGTGACATCGTCCACCTCACGAAGACATTGCTGGATAGTGGAATGAGAGGTTGGAATCCAAATTGGTGATCTGGTATTATATGATTGGAATCAAGGATGGGGTATAAGCGTTTCAAAATGGGTTTTTCGAGGATTTTGCCCATGATAGATAATAGAGAGATAGGACGGTAGGAGGATGGGTATTCTGCTGGTTTATGGGGTTTGGGTTTTGACTATAGATAATTTCCATGGGTCAGAGAAATATTTGGAACGGAGAACGGCGTTATATATGTAAGTGGGGAATAAGATGGCTTTTCTTGGAAGAAGTTTTAGGATATGGGATGTTAGTAGGTCATATCCAGGAGCTTTGGGGTTAGGTAATCTCTGAATGATACTGGATATTTCTGATGGATGAAATGGTGGTGGAAGGGTCATTTGGAGTGGAATATTTAGTTCTGCTTTAATACATTCAAGATGAATTGGGTCAAGGATATCAGAATGGGGAATAAAGGTTTTAGAAAGGTGTTGTCCGAATATTTGCGATTTTTGTTCGCCAGTTCTGGTCCAGGTTTGGGATTAGGTGAGAAGAGTATAGTTAAAGTCTTTAAAATATGAACACACAACTAGATTATCACACATAAACGACATAGATAATTACTATCAGTATTGCAATTGTTTTTAACTAAGTTTATGCAGCTGGAATCTATGGTAAGAATAGCTAATGTAGAATATCTTTTACTGAATCATAGTGGAATAAATAAATACTAGTTTACCTGTGGGAGAACTTACACATTGGAATATTTTTATCCTCTCTTAAACACATCCTGAGTACAAGAGATATCATGGATACATGTTTATTCACAAAACAATATGACTATAAATGAAATTTCAAGGAAGTCTATTCAACTCACACAATTGGTAAAGTTACATCCTTAATTATAACTATTTTGGAGTAACATTTACACATTCAGTAAGGACCAGATTTTTATGTAATAGTATTGTGGTTTCTTTAATAAATATAATCACTTTCAATTCAAACTGTTTTATTGACATTTTACAATAATATTGATAATATATTCTATAACATTAATGTATATTACACATGTATCTCACACCACAAATTACTCACAACCTTCCCCAGCAGACCCATCCCGATTTAGTGCCAGCCCTCTTTCACTACCCTTAAAAAACACATCTAAATGATGTATAAGTCAACATAAGAGGAATTTTTTACTTGGAAAAGGTAACATGTTCAGATCTTGAAACCTCTTAGCTGTTAATGTCTCTAATATTCAAACAGAAACAGAAAATCTTAATAATATAATAACTTTTGATTTCACTATAATTGTGAGATGATGAAGATTGACTAAGACATAAAATAACGGTTGATTTAGTAAAAAGAGTAAACTAAAATACCAATAAAAGTGTATGACAAATGGAACTAAGGACTAACATTTTAATATAAAGAAATACATTAAAACAATACACAAAACTAATATACCACATATCATTTAAGACAATTGTACGTATTGCTGAAATTAGAAACCGTAAAACAACCTAAAGCTAGAAAAGACAGCTCATATGTCACTTATTTTCCCGGTTTAGAAGCCTAATAGCGATATTACCGTGTAACCTTCTAATGTTTTACTTGTACTTTCGAAAGTACAACTTGTATTTTGTACTTTGTAGTTATGATTTGAAATAGTACAAAGTACAAGTAAAAGACTTGTAGTATTAGTTTGTACTTTATTATGAAACAGGCCCCTGGTATTATGTGATTGGAATCAAGGATGGGGTATAAGCGTTTCAAAATGAGTTTTTCGAGGATTTTGCCCATGATAGGTAATAGAGAAATAGGACGGTAGGAGGATGGGTATTCTGCTGGCTTATGGGGGTATTTAAGCTAAACAGGTGAGAATCGTGGACTCTCAACAATAAAAGTATCAACCTCCTGTAATGGTGTGAGGAGGATTCTAGGACCTGTACGCTAGAATAGTCTTTGGAGGAGTAATAGTGAAATATTTTGGCTCTACAGAAAAATTAGCATTCCCTAGCATATTAAAATAGGTGCCTACCTACCGTTTCATCAGCATGAACGAGAATAGAATGGCAAGTAGATCGCACAAGAATGTACCGGATGGTGTGCGTCCACGTTGTTAGCCGAAGGACCAATAGAGGGATGAGAGTGGGGTAGGTTCTTTGGCAACTGAAGAACTCTATTACCTATTCAGGCGTCATACAAAGAGAGTAGGTGGCTGTTAAATATACCAAGGGCCTAAAAACAAGAAAATGTTAGAAACTATGATGCTATGAAAGATTTGTAAAAAAACTTCCAGTGGTAACATTTCTACATTAGAAGGTCTCGAGGTGGGCTTATCTTACTTAAACAACATTTTTAGTACTGAAATGAAAAATTGATAAATAATAGAAGGAACAAATAATTGATCATATTATAATCAAATATTGAACATGCTGTAATAGTAGCATAAAAATAAGTATTAGTTTATTAAAAATTCTTTATTAATTTAATTACAGAAAAAAATTATTTTAAATAAATAATGATAAAGATCTTTTATCGATTTAATTACGTTTCACAAAAATTAATCATTAGATGCTGGTTGGATCGAATCCGATTTAATTGATAAGAAAGATTTGTTGCTGATTAAGCACTTTTTCATTCAAAATAATCGTACGTTATAAAAATAACATTAAGATCGATTTCTAGTTTTCTCATTGAAAATAATTTACAATATATACAATTTGAAATATAAAAATCCAACAAAAGTCAATTACGAATAAAAGATGACAAGGCCTCCATTTTAGCCTAAACCATTCAAATAATCAGATAGATATCTAGTCATAAAGTTATGAGAAAAAAATTAAATAGTCAGTTTCAAGGATATAAAAATGAGATAGGTAAAAATATGTTCTAAAGTAAATCCAGATAGAATGTATAGACATATTGAAAATGGCTAAGCGATTCGTTCACCTTTGATAGGTCCATAATATATAAAATAAAGAGGGATTTAATCCCAGGGGGCCATTGTCTCCCTGCCTCTGGTCGGAATTAATTTCGAAGCTTCTTTAAAGCCCTTATCCCAATATCCCCTTTAATATAATATCCTGTCGATAGGTTTAGCTCAAGGAAATGAAATTTACAAAACGCCATATTGAGGAAGGGTTAGGCTGAAGAAGCTATATCATCGCCTTCAACCCCACACAAACATAATTGGTAATACAGTTCAATATATTATCCCTTATTCATCTAAAAATAAACTGAATCAGTAATGGGCATAGCGATATGGATACTTTTAAAATTAAATAGTAAAACAAAAATATTTTTTATATATGAATTTTTTTTAGATGAAGGTATATTTGTTTACTAATTATAAAAAAGATTATTTCACTATAATTTTAATTTATAGTGAAGATGTCACGGCTAACATGACTTCATCACGAATACTATAACAATTCAAAAAACATAACTCCATAACATCAATTTCGAAAAAATTAATTTACAATTGATTATGTCTAATTCACAATAGGTATATCGTTTACGTCTTGTTTTATTGTGTTTGTATCAAACGTTAACATAACAATGATTTTATTTATAAAAACTATTGTTCTTATCTTATTATCAGAACTGGTTCATTATTATGGTGAACTAAAAATAAATATAAACTACTGTTAGACATAAATATCTCATACTTTAATAAATCAAAATTTACATTTTTTAAATAAAACAATTAACTCACGTAATAATAAGAGAGTCCTTTATACACTTATACATTCCGAAATAGACTAGAATTCCAAAATATAGTAAGTTACAAAAGGTAATTGAATCCTTATCGTGTTCCTAATGATGGTAGCAGAAACGTATCAACGCTGGACCAAGTTGTGCTTTGCTCAGTGCAATGACAGTGCTTTGACAATTACTGTACGTTTAGGCCAAAGTACATCCACGTATTGTGGCCGTTTTTATGAGGGAACGCCTATGTACAGTTCATTATTATAATTATTGTTGTTTGATATGAATATAATATTTTTTTATTAATTTAATGAAATTTAAATCTTAGTACCGAAACTCTCTTTATTTTTTATATTTCTAAGTATTCTTGGATCAAAATTAAAACTTGTAATTGATACTCATGTTAAAAACAAAAATTACTAAATTTTTGCACCAATTTTTATTACAGAAATAAAAACTTGCTTATATTGGTCATTTACTTTATTATCCAATATTGTTTAGTTCTGGTATCTTCGATTTTTTTAAAATTTATAATCAGACTATTATCAGATTAATTTTAATGATGGTAAGAGATTATCAAAGGAATTCATTGTACCATATTACAAATAAGTTCCAATTCAGCAGTTTCATTTTAATCAATAGTTAACTGTTGATTAAAATGTCTTAATGTTAAAAAATCAATAATTGTTATTTTATGTTTTAACAATGTGTTAAAAATCCTCCATTTGAAAATTATTTTTTATATGTGCAATTTTCTGAAAAAAATAGTTTTCCTTGCTTAATCCAACAGATGCTGAGACCTGTTGAAAATCACCACCCTTATGCCTTACATTACTAATTTCAATTTCAATGAACCCCTCAAAACCCAAAACTGATTACCATAACCTTTGTCACAATGATAATATTTTTTAAAAGAGAAATAATTATCCAAGATTTGTATTAAAAATCTATATCTTCAAACAAACAAAGACATTTCAAACATCTACACGCTTTTAAATTGTGAATCGAATATTGGTTATTGTGTAAGTTTTTTCTACGATCAAGAAAAAAACACTTTTTAAGACTATCTTAATCCACTTTGATTTACTCAAGTAATCATTAGACAACATGTTGATCTTTGAGATTCATTCCGACTCCAAATTCTAAATCAGTCTTTTTTTTAATCTTCTACCTAATTTCTTAAAATAGAAATTTATGTGTAAATACACAAATTAAAACTGAACAACAATCATGAGACACATTGAAACGGTGGCAGTAGACACAACTTTGAATTAAATTAAGCCACCGGTAGGTTTTTGAACACAATTAAAAGCACCTGATGCTCATAATGATGCTGCTGAGATGCTAAAGAATAACTAAACAAACAACAGATTTGTTTTTTAACAATTTCTAAATCAGGAGAGTTCTAGAAAATTAGTATTGTTCTCAATTTGAAATATTTTTCTGAGATATGTTTTCCAATTGAATTATTAGCTTATACTTTTTTCAATGAATATGTGACCATGAACTTTGGTAAAATATGTTTCACATGACTTTATACAATTAAAACAATAAAAGAGTACATCATTATCATAGACTGTTGCTATAATGATTTTTATCAATATAACACTCCCAGCTCAACATGATTCATTAACTAATACATTAAATTCTGTCCTGAATTAGTGCCAAAAAAATTATTGGCTGATTGTTAAAGATAAGGGAATAATAAATAAAGAGGACAAATTTGCTTGTAATGAGCCAATTAATTGTAATATTTTAAATTTGGCAGTTAGTTCTCACACAGTGAGAAACATTATGTTTGATTAATATAATTTTTATGAACATACCATTTTTATACCATTTCTTGATATTAAAAATAAATTTAAATTAATACTTGAATTTTTAACAACCTCACTTTGGATGTACAGATGAAAATTATGTTAAATGTTATTATATCCCTGTATAGTTCGTAAATACATAATGATGTCTTCCATTATTTTCAAGTAGGTAAATAGGGGTTTTTCTCAAGCCATTACCTTGAACAATTTACAATCTTTAAATTCAAATATTACAAAAGTTTACTATAAAATTTAAAAAATCACAAAATACTAAAATCATTTTTAAATGACTTTACTAGTAAACTGCGTCCAAATGTAATTTAATACATAAATGAATTTACTTTAATAAGAAATTTTCAATAAATTGGAAATTATTATTAACTTAAGGTTATCTTAAATCTTAAACTTTATAACTCTTATTTATAATATAATAATTACACCCTCTTATCTACATAAACACATAACAACTTATAGAATGATCTAAATCTCTATAATATTTGTCAATTCTCATTTATATATCTACATTAATTTTTAAGTTTGTTCACAGCAACAATTCACATAAGTAACATTTTCACCATCTCTATAGATATAAAAATATCTCTACACCATGTTGAAATTAAAACAAAATACACATTCATACATATTTGTTTACATAAAATTTTTAAATTAATTTTTTTAAATTTAAATTTTTAAATTAGATAAAACATATTATGATTATATCTTTGAATCTATTAAAATATTTATAATTACCATAATAATTTCACTACCACTTGACAACAGTGTAAAAAGATTTAATATCATTCTCAAATCAATTAATAATATCATCTCTGAATGAAGAATTAGTCATTTAACAGAGATAAATTCGGGATAAAAGCTTGATGTGACATTCACTATCAGTAGATGATAGAATCTTAAGGAGACAAGATGAGAGCAATAGTTCTGGCCTGCATTCTGCTCACATTAAATTCAGTGTTTGCTTCTGATTCTATTCAATGCAAAGATGAAAACAACAACCCTGTTGATTGGTAAGATGGATTTAATATAATTTACAATTAATCTTATGCATATAATAGTTGATTACAAATCTCTCTATAATTTCTCAAATATTTTAATTTGCACATTATAGATATAAAAAACAAAAATATTATATTTCAATCAGATTTTTTTATTATTATTATTTGTTTTATTTTATAGTGATTAAACTTGAAGTTTATTTTATATTAGAAAAATCACTCACCAACCACTGAATATGTTCTTTGAAAAATGTCTATAAAAAAAATTTAAATAAGAAACTAACATTACATTTTCAAAAAGATAGTTTCAAGACATGATAAGGAAACAATTAATTTTGTTTTTAAAGAATAGAGAGTAGGTCAGTGCAATTTGCTGACTGACACACTCAACGCCAAATAAGAAATAGAGTTCAGAATGATTTTAATTGCTTGATATTACCTAAGTTCAAGTATAATTTAACTAACTCACAAATTCCTTATAAATTAGATTTTTCTAATTTATATAATTTTTAGATATTTTTTTCATCAAAGCTTATGAATATTTAATAATCATATATTGTCATTAATACAAACCAGATTTCAATACCATTGAAAATCTAACCAACCCGCTTTTTTCAAGTGGTTTTCCAAAATTCTTTTTGAAGTGAGACATTAAGACATAATTAAACCAACTTTTATTTTTCAATAAATGCACTAATCTCAATATTAAAAAAAAAAAAAACTTTTTTTAACTAAGAAAAAAACATTTCTATATTGATAGCTTGAAAATGTATACTTTATACTGTGAATTTCCTTTATCCTTGTGATTTATATTTTATTTTAAGGGATTTTAACTGTATATTTCAGTTTTATTTTTTTAACTGTTTTAAAATCTGTATCTGAGTATAACACACAAAATAAAATAGAATTCCTTTTATTTTATTTTAAAGTTTTTTTTGTTTTTTTTAATTCAGTAAGGAAAGATAAATAAACTCCATTGACATTCATCAAAATCCTAGTTAACTAGGTCTCAATTTATATAATCCCCCAACCTCTCTTGGTTAAATCCTCAAATGTTCACCTGTTTTATAAATACCAATTAAAATTTTAGTGATTAGTTAGTTACTGAACCAGACAACCTTACAGGCCCATTTCAATCCTCAAAATTACCCCATCTATTTGCATGCTGCAGTTCATGCTACTAAATCCCATTGAGTAAACCTTAATTTATGCTTATGGGGTCCAAGTATTCTAGGTTAAACTTTACTTTCACATACTTGAAGGCGTTGTTCTTTCCTTAGTGTATAGGATCATGTTTCCTATCCATACAAATTGGCAGGAAGTATAATTATTAAGAGCAGAAGAAGTTGCAACTTAAATAATTTTACAACTGCGAAATAACAAGCATTACCTGCCTATAACCTCAACTTAATTTGGTTTGTTTCTATTTTTATAGACCTCAGTGAGATACTACAATTTCCAGTCATATAAAAACTCATTTCCTTTATACCTATAACAAAGAAATTAACACTGTTTCTGTTACCAACCATGTATTATGTTTTATTCATTTTTATTTCGAGATTTAATTCTTTACCGGCTTTCAATGCTGTTCCATTTAATTGGATAGTTCCTATTTATCACTAACAGTATGAAATATACAGAATACCCAAGCACAAGGAATTTTGCCCCCAGAGCGAAAAACCTTCTCGGTACATAGTAACCAACTAATGACGCATTCTTGCACAAAATTAAACAAAACTGATTAGAGTTTCTCTGATTAAAATTTGAACGACTTTAAACGTTTAGGATATAAAAATTGCCACTGCGAATTTAGTTAAATGTTTCAAACATCCACCTCCTGACTAAGATGACTTCTTTGGTAAGTCTCAACTCGATTAAAATTTTAAACAGCTTTTGAAGATCGTTAATTGTCTGTGTGTAATTAATAAAAGAAATATTGGGTACAAAATAACTCAAATGGAAAATAAACTATTTATTATGAGCCAACGTTTTGCACCACGTTACAGGGCTTTATCAGGGATAAACAAAAATACAAAATAAAATTAAGTAACAGAGTAATAAAGTAAGATAAAAAAAAAAACTTATTTCATGTTATTTTGCTTTGTTATTCTGTTACTTAATTTTACTTGTTTGTATACTTTTTAGCCCTGATTGAAGCCCTTTAACATGGGGGAAACATTGGCTCGTAATGAATAATGAATTTGAATTATTTTTACCGAACCCTGACCATCTTCCTTTTATTTTTTATACAGCTTTTGGTTGCCAACAGAATCATAAGCCGTTTATAGATCGATAAAAAGTTGATAAGTTACACAGTTGCTTTTTTTATTTAGTAGCGCCAAACATCATTGGTCACTAGGCCATTTATATCTTATTTAATTTTTCTTATATTTTTTTATTTTATTATTTTTTAAATTTGATTATTTATTTATTATTTTATTTATTTATTTTATTCTTATTTTTATTTTTATTATTATT